>NC_040034.1:4108363-4126025 GCF_000972845.2 Larimichthys crocea | reverse complement strand
ATATAAACATACTCACTGCAGCACACACACGGTACACAGAGAGAGGGGAAGGAGTTTTACTATAAAAACTATAATACTGAAAAGTATAAGCAAATATACATCCCAAAAATACAGGAATTTTTTCCTGCCAAATGCCATTACACTGTATAATAACAGCAAAAAACAAAAACAAACAAAACAAAAACTCAGGTCATAATTTAACTTTCAACTTCAACTTTATTTATTTCTATAGCACCTTTCATACAGAATTGTGCTTCACAGAGCAGAGTAACAACAGAAATAGACAAAAACTAACAGTTACTTAAGGTAAAAGAGCAGTTGCATGAAAAACTAGAGATTAGAAGAAGAGTAAAACAATGAAACAAATAATAAGAAAAATTAAGACCTATAGGGTAAAAAGCATAATTTAAGACCAGTCGCAGTAAAAGTAGATCAGACCTGTACAGTGAATAAGCACCAGAGAGAAAAGTAACAGTGAGTGATCAGGACATAAAAACTCAGCAGTGTATTTGTAACCGCAGCTGCAACACAAGAAGAAGAGGATCAATAAAATCTATTTACTTATATACAATCTATAATCTGACTGGATTATAATAAGTGATGCATTAGTGTGTAAGCATCACTAATGTTGCAGCTATTTTTAACCACTTTATACACAGTACCTTGACCCATAATAATACACCGTATAATAGAATCAGTTATATATAGATATACTACTGTAAGTGCAAGAACATTATAGCATTACTTGGAAATGTGCTTTCACATCTCACCACTGGGAATATAAATATAGAAACTATTCTCACAGGAAGAAGCATTCAAATTTTTACTTCAGTTCAAATATCGAAGGCCGCACTTTCAGTTTCTTTTTTTGACTTCAGAGTTTTATACAACTGCTGATAAATCTGAAGGTTTGACCTTCTCATGAAAATAGTCTCTCACTTGATGTAAAGAAATCATTTTGTAATGGGCCAAAGTTTCAGTTTCAGTTAACTGTCAGTGTATTACTGTTATTACAGGATCATTATTATTGAGTCCACAGTCCACATTATTACTCTCTGTAATGTATTCGTCAAATGGGCATACTCACAGTACAAGTACTGCAAAACTAAACACTATTACTACTACTAAAAAAAGTACAGTGCCGGAGTAAATGTACTTAATTACTTTCTAGCACTGCATTTGTATCATTGTTGGTGGGGTTTAAATATCTGATATGAACAAAAGTAGAGAAGTAAGAAAAGAAAAACAAGGTTTGTTTTGTTTCTGTCATAAAATAACATTCACGTAACACACTGTTCAAATATTAATCATAGACACGCAGACAATAAGACAAATGACAGGATCAAAACACAACACACACTCAACTTAAAATAACTTTAAAATAACGCACCAGTGGCTGAAACTAGTGATGTTTTTTATTATTAAATAATACTTTGTTACCTTTTTTATTAATTTGTGTGTATATGTAACAACATGAACAGATGTGACAGTTTGAGGATGAAAACATCCGGACAGATAAAACAGACTTCATATATTTTTATTTTATTCGTATATTTCTTAAACCTAATTTTTGCTCCATACAGAGGGACTTAAAAGACAGTTAGAAGCCACTGAAATAAAATAATTTTAACGTATTTTAGGAGATCATATTAGTAAAAGAAGTAAGCAAGTTACAGCATTAGGTAATGTTAAATTTGGCTGTAAATGTGAATTTAGTATTCAGTTATTTTACCTCCTGATGTTGACAGATACACAGTTCAACATTTTTAAGACATAATGTGACAAAATCTGAGTTTGATATTTGTCTGTTTTGAGACTTGATTAAGTAAAGCTGCATATTATTCTGAAGACACTCAAGTCTATAAAGTTTTTAGGTTTTGCAGTGTGTTTATATTTTACTCAATCTTGCATTTCTGATCATCAGGTCATCTTTAGCCTCAGGATCTGCTTTTTTCTTTTAAATAACAAAAGTCAACAGACAGTCTGTGGATTGATCATCCATTGATCATCCATTGATCAGTCAGTCTCCATGTGGTGGAAGTCTTTCACACACAGTCAGACTTTTTCACCTTGCTCCGTCTGTTAAACTACAAATAACTAAACACAGTAAACAGAGATGCGAGCATCATCGTGTTCACGGAGAATTGCTTCAGCGCCGCTGCAGATGATTTATTCCGGGGTTTGGTGTAGATGTACGGATGCTCCTGGAGAAACATGTGACAAACGTCATTTTATTATCTGCACACACAAACATGAAAGTCTGTCTGTGTCCGTCATGTCATACCTTTGATGGGCAGATGAGTTTTACCGGCTCTGAAAATGTCTCTATCATCTCTTTCTCTCCCTCAGGCTGGAACTGAGGGAACATTCGAAGTCAGCATCAACAAAACTTTGATGTTATTTAGTCGGATGTGTGAATTTTTAAAAATTTCAAACTCACTTTTTCATACAAATATCAATATATTAGTTTTACAGCCTGCTGTCATGTGGTCTTTATAGACAGAGACACTAACCTGATCTAAACCCAAACTTCAGATAACTAAAATCTTCTCATTGCACTTTAAAAACATAAAACCTCACCATGTTGTTCCACAGGCCCTTCGCCAGCTCCTCGTGTCCTTTAACAGTGAAGTGGAAACAGTCTGCTGTGAAGAAGCTCAGGTCCAGCGTCCCGTTCTGAAGTTACAGTAAGAGAGAGAAAACGACTTGCAGAAGGAAGACTAATAAATAATGTAAATGTTAAATCGTGTGTGAGTCTTACAGGAAGTCTCGGTGGTCCTGCGTTCTCTAAATACGGCTGCAGAACAACCGCAAAATCCTTTTTGAAGAAACGGTCACTGAGCAGGAGTTTCTTTAATCTCCTCTGTGAATGATTAAAAAGTGAACAAGTCAAGACCTGATGGCATCACAGCAGCATTGTGCATTCAGAGTGTTAAACAGTGAATAACACTGACAGGTCATATTCAGCCTTTCAACATTCTGACCCTCACGGTATGAAAAAGTGCCAAAAACCATCCCAGTGTAGTTTTATGTCTCCCAGGCCGCATTCAGACAGGATCCATTCATTTAAGTGGGGTCGCCTGTTTTGGCTGCAGCGACCTGCGACGGAGAAGTTGAAGCGGATCTAACTTTGATAAAAACGCAGCCGCCGGTCAAACCTCCACAGTCAGCCTGAATCTGAACTCTGATACTCGACCTGTCGTGTTCTGGCTTTGTTTATTTCATGAAGCTGCTTCTAAATCTGAGTCTGACTGCAAAATAGAAACACAAAGAAGTTTAATTTGATTTGTGAGCGAGAGCGAGCAGTGGTCGAGTGACAAAGACAGTGAATGAGAGTGAGCGAGCACCGGCCTTGATAAAATCGGTTAATCAGAGAAATAAAAAGTTATTTCCTGATGGTTTCACAGCGGTTACGTTCACACACAACCCGATCCTGTCTGAATGTAACAACTCTTCCTTCACACACACCTCAGCGTGCTGAATACCAGATGTTGGCTGTGAAAACAAACCTGGAATTCAAAGTTAATCTCAAGCAGCTCCGTCAGTTCAGGGGAGTTTTCTTCAGGTACAGTGAGGCAGGAGCAGAAACTCCTGTGAGCAGATTATCAGATTATCACACGACTGGATTAGCAGGTTATGAAATTAACAGATTATCAGATCAGTTATCTGACATGAGGCTGATTATCTATCTATCTCAGGAGGTTCAGACATCTACACGATATGTTTGATATCATTTGGTGGCAATAGTTTGATTTAAATTCAGAACAGGTGAAAGCAAAAGGAGAAAATGCTCAGGTGACTTTTGAAGCTGGCAGCCGAGAGTCGGGCGCTGAACTTCTCTGAGAGGCTCCATGGGCAGAATCTGCACCACGTTCACGATCGTCCTGGGGATCTGAAAGCAGATCGACGACGTTCATCGAGCTGAGAGGACAACTGAACTTTAAATGTGTGCGCGTCCGTCATACTGCATAGTTTCAGTGATGATAGTGGAGAACAAACATTCATTCAGCGGCTGCACAGATACAATGCACTCACACCTTAGGCAACACAGTCCACAGCCAGTGTTAAGAACTTTACGTGTTTTTATCAATAAAACTGGGTGCACCAATAGATTCTTACTTTTCACAACTATTTTTAGCCACGATAGCGTCAGGCCTGAAGAGATGACTTCACATTTTATGCCTTTATTGGACATATCAAGAAGATTACAGGAAACGCTGACCTCTAATGCACCCTGACATGCTGATGTTCAGCTCTGAGAAGCATATTAACACGCAAACAGCAGCATTATAGTACGGTAATGTTGGCATTGAGCTCGGAGCTAAGCCAAAGTACAGGTGATAAAGTACGGCTGATAAAGGGTTCAGCTTGGACGGTGTCAGGTCTGTAACCTGGAGCTCACCTCGCTCATCATCAGGTCGAGAGCTTCCGTCATGTGGTGGATGAAGTTGTCGGGGGAGAACAGCGTCTGCGGAGAGTTTGAGACGATCAGATTTAAATCTTCACGTTTGTTTCTGTCTCCTCTGAGAGTCAAGGCAAAGATGGAACTGTGAGAGGAAACTCTGAATCCTTAAATCAAGTTTAAAGAGTAGCTCAGAGGATCAGTGTGCAACATCTAGTGGATGCTGATTGCAACCCCTCATCTCACCCTCTACACTACAGTACAAGGCTCTTTCTATGATTTCTTATTTTCAGGTGATTAAACCTGAAGTTAGAACTAATTCTACATATTTCTATCAATATAAATGATTATAAATTATACATTTTACACACTGGACCTTTAACCGAGCTGCAAAGGAAAGCTGTGTTTCACCTCTGATCACACCTCACATCAATGCTGGGTGTGGTTGGGAGTGAAACACAAATGTGCTTTGCTACACCTGTAACCACACCCAGCAGTGATGTAACACACACACACACACACACACACACACACACACACACACACACACACACACACACAGGAACGAGGTGAAAAGCCAAAAAACAAGATTTTCAGCCTCTCTGCATGTCGACATAAAAAAACATCTGTCTGTTCATGTCTCATTCAAGATCTTTTACTTCAGTAAAAGTACTAATACTACTCCGTTACTAGTACTAAAATACTCTGTTACTAGTACTAAAATACTCAGTTATAAGTTAAAGCATAATCAGCAGAATATACTATACCTGTTACATATCATATCTTAAATTATTACGACTTGTGTATTCATGTAAAATCAGGATTTTTTTGTTGTAGTTGGAGCTAATAATTATTTTTATTAATGATTTATCTGCTTATTTTCTTTATTGATTGATTGATTGATTGATTGATTGATTGATTGATTGATTGATTGGTTTGTAAAAGTTCTGTTCAAACTGTTTGAGATACACTTGTTAGTTATATTTGTATTATTTGTATTATTAAAGAAAACACAAATCTTCACATTGATGCAGCTGGTATGATGAAATGTTTTTAATTAATTAAACCGCTGTTACTCAAACTGTGGTGCGAGGACCACAGGTGGTACGCGAGCTGCCATGAGTGGTATGCAGTGAAACATGAAACCAGCCATGAAATAGTAAACAGTATTTCCAAAGATACTAAGGCTGTGTTCCATTTAGCGCAGCAGAGACTTTCCAGTGAGCCAACATGCAGCACAGCAGCACTCTGAATGGAACGGGGCCTTAATTATCATAATTGATCTGTGTTTACTGTTTCTGACTCCAAACAGGAAATACATGGAAAAGAAGTGTGGATCAGTCGAACTTTCAACCCAGGTAACTCTGGTTCTGGATCCAACAACATTAAATCTTGTTATATGAATAAACCTGAGTGAACAGACTGTAACTGCATGGACTAAATGAACTCTACTTATATGTTCGTGTGAAACATGGAGTCGAGGTTTAAAGTGGCTCACAGGATCTTTACAGTAATCGCAGATGTCGTTCATGCCGATCAGAACCGTCACCACCTTCCAGTCCTCCTCGAAGTTCAGACCCTGAAAAAAAAAAAGCTTGGGCTCAGTTTGGTGAAGAAGAAAATGACGAACGCTGAACGCTGAGACTCACCGGATACTCCCTGAACGTGTTTATCATGGTCCTTATCTGGTCTGAGATGTTTCTGTGGACGGACAGTGATGGCTCAACACTCACATCAATAAAACATTATCACCTGCAGCATTATCATTATTCAATTATCGGCAGCTGTAATTATGTCGATCTTTGAACTCTGCAGCTGCTCATCGTCTTGGCAGCTTCATGGTGAAAGTTACAGAGTCTCACAGCGTGTTGTGGCCGGTGATGGCGAAGTTGAAGCCGGACTCGTTCACAGTTAATGGGCTGTTGTGAAACGTCATCATGGGAGCCGGGCCGAGCAGTTTGGGATTGAAGAGTTTAAAAATATCTGGACAAGAAAAAATCAAGATGAATAAAGGTGAAAAGATCCTGTGAGTTTGACCCTGAAATATCTGCTCACTGTAAACTACAAACTGACTCACTTGCCAGTGTTATGACGTTCTGATAAGTTCCATATCCTCCGATGCTGCACGCAGAGACAGTAACACAAAAAGAATAATAATGTGTTTATACTGCAGAGAAAGCTCATGTTTAAAGATGTCATATGTCATAATGTCAGACTTTTCAAGCCGGCCACAGATTATTATAAATTATTAGAAATCATCTCCTGATTTGTTTTGAAGGTCTAAAAATAAAAACGGATTTACCTCCAAGACACCTGACGAAATTCAAAAGGTATCGATAAAATCGTAGAACCGTTGGCGCCGATAGCTGTCTGTGAAAAAACACACAGGAGGATTCTTAATGAAGAGAAACGCTGTGGTACAAACAGGTTTTCATCACTACTCAGAGTGGAACCAGCTCTCGGTTCTGGTTCTGGAGGCAGACCCCCTCTACATGTTGAAGAGTCGGTCCTCTTAGATAGAGCTCATAGTTAGAGGTGACTCGTGGACCAGCACTGAGCTCTTGTGTCTCTGTAATGCATGTTAATAACTTATCGAGAGTTTTTCTGCCTTCATGTTTCGATCTTGTCTCACAGATCGAACCTGCTGTTGTGTTCTTCATTATCATTACTGTCCATCTCCATTACAGTTTATAGTTACAGTTATCATTGTTTTATTGCTCAATCAAAGTCTCATGTTCTGTAAATAGAAGCTCATGGATTTGACACACAGATCAACGTGCAGCACGTCAACACTCGACTCACAGTTAAAGAGTCTCCCAGCGCAGCGATGACTTTGACGTCTGCAGCTTTGACAAATTCAACTGGAACAGAAGACGAACAAGGAAACGATAAAAACATGAAGCTCTGCGCCGTGTTTTTGACTCAGTAACCTCAGTTTGTATGTGCAAATAGCTGATCTAACGTCTGCATTGATGCAAAGTGGAGAAGAGCAGACAGTGTCATTAAACAGGCTGTGGAAATACTTCAGTAAAGTCCTGCTTAGTTACATTCCACCACTGGGATTACATACCGTATGTAGAAATGTGGACAGGGGTAGAAAAAGTAAAAGTACAAGTACATTAGTATTAATAACTTATACTTAACTTATATCAGTATTAATGATGTATTAATATGTAAACAAGGCTTCAATGTTGTTTTACTTTTGGCACATTAATTTGTAACAATAAATAAACTGTATTAACCTAAAATCTTGATTTGAAAAGTAACTAGTAACTGTAGCTGTTACGGGTAGTAAAAGTCTGTAGTGAAGTATAAAGCAGCAAACGATGACAATACTTAAGTGAAGTACTTTAAAACTGAACTTCTGTAAAGTACTTGTTGCTCACCTGAGGTGGGGATGGTGGGAGACGGACTCATGTCCGGGCAGCTGAACGGAGGATGGAGACGACGCTGCAGAAACTCTGATCCATCCTGCAGGAGGAACAAGCAGACACGTCTCAGTGTGAATGTGTTTAAATTATATTAAATGTCAGTGAAATTTTGATTTATTCTGTCTCTCGTGGCTCTAACTCTCTTAATCTCTGATGAAGGAAGAAATAAAGCGCGACATAAAAATGTTGCAGGAAGATTTATAGATTCAGGTGCTCGTGGGAAAATGTTTTCAAATGAACATCTTTCAGGGAGAAACAGCTGCTGAAAGGAGCGTTCACAGCTGCTACAGGCTGATTTCTGAGCCTGAGGTTTAATAAAAATCTAAACATATACACACAGAGTCACATTTTGCATCCTGAAACTCATATTTAGACATTTATTTCACTTATTCAGAGGCAGTGATGCAGAAGTTAGATTGGTGCAGAGCAGAAAGAAGCAGCTGCTTTTGTTCTGTAACATCATGCAGGTTATAATATTTTACCTGGTTGAAATAATCTCCTTCTTCCATGAATATGGAGCCTGCGAGAGAGAAGAAAAATAATGAATCAAGTAAATTCAGTTTGTGTCTGTCTGTGTTATCCTCTGACACTTACCGTCTACGTGACATGTGGTAAATAAACAGGCAGCAAACAGCACACGGGGAAACATGCTGTCAGTCCAGAGACAACGAGAGAATTAAAAACTGCCTTGAAGCGTCATTAGTGTTATAAACTGCTGTGATGATGAATGATTAACCTCATCTCTGACCTTTGTATTACCTCACTGACAGTATGAAGAATGGACGCCGTGTGTGTGACGTCACCCCCAGGTTCATGAAGCTCGGTGTGGCGGACGCCATGTTTGTAGTTCTCCCACCTGGGCTGAATGACACCTGGTTGCTCAAACAAGTCACCTGTAACCACACAACCTGTCAATCAAAGCGTCCACGCTCTTAATCCTGCATAACTTTAAGCCTTAATATAATGTGAACAGGTGAGTTGTATATAAATTCACCCTCAGTACAGTTGTCATGAACGGGGAAATTAGCTACAGAGACCAAAACTGTTTTTTGTACCAGGCTGTAAACATGTTTATTTCTGCTGTCTAACATGGGGACTTATGGAGACTGGCTCACTTCTGGAGCCAGCCTCAGGTGGACGTTAGAGGAACTGCAGTTTGTTTTGCTTCACTTCACTGATACGGCGTGTTTCATGGCTGCTGTAGCTCACACAAGGCCGGAGAGAGTGAGGCGAGGGGGATGCAACCACCATGAAATCTCACACACTGACCTTTAAATAAAAAAAATATTATTTAAAATGTAAAAAAACTGAATTCAAACTTTAAATTTGTTTGATTTGATGATTTTTTTTTTTTTTAAAGATGTATTACTTTTACCTGGGCTCGTGACGTCATTATCGGGGTCACGCGGGGTTGACCTCAGGTGTGTGTGGGCTCCGCTGCAGGTAAACAAATGGACTCATCGGCGGTCTGCGGAGGCGACAACATGAACGATGTGACCGAGCCGCGCGGACTGAAGCGAGCACCATGCCCGGACAGAAGAGGAGATATAACGTACGCTTCCCCCCCGTGAGTACAGACTTCGTGCTGCTCCGGTAAATCCGTTAAAGGGCGGATAAAAACGAGCTAACGGCTACCTGTGCTCAGGTAACACGGTGCTGCTGCTGCTGCTTTCACGGACTGTCGGAAAACTGAGTGATCACCTGTGAAGTGTTTTTGTATCATGACCTGATGAATTTATCAGATTTACAACATCCAGATGACAGCACAGGTTCTTCTTCTCCACTCTGGTGCTCTAGTGCTTTTTATTTTATTTCTGCAAAGCCATCATCTCCTTCTGAAACATACAGCATGTATTTTATATCATGTAAACACACACACATGTTACTATATGAGTGTTTAGAGGAGTAAACCAGCAGACATAAAAACTAGTTTCTAGGGTCTGTTGATGATTTACATGCTGCTTTCATGAGCTCAGGTGTAGGATGCAGTAGTTTACGAGGAGCACCTGAACACAGCAGAGTCTGAAAGAAGTGACATTTTTTGTTCTGTTGTTGTTTTTTTGTGTGTGTTTTTGTTTTTTTGGTCTCAGAGTCGCATCAAGAAGATCATGCAGAAGGATGCAGAGGTGGGGAGGATTGCGATGGCGGTTCCTGTGATCATCTGTATCCTTTCACACCTGCAGACGTGCTGGATTCGGATGTTATCGTGCAGGTGCAGCTCAGTGATCTGTTGTTATAGCAGCCCTGCACATCCAACTTCTCTATAAGGCTTCTGGGCATGCTGGGAGTTGTAGTCCCTCCACTGATGCACGGCGAGTCTCTAATGATGATTACAGACTGAGGATGTTTAAATATTCTAGAATTTCAGTTTAATTATGTATTCGTACAGAATGTTTTACTGTTTTTAGTGTTTTCTGTACTTAAACTCATGTATGTAATTATCCGGCCCTAATCATTTTTATTCCTTCCAAAAACTCCAATATATGTAATTTGTCTTATAATTACAACATATCACTATCAGGCTGGATGCAAAACTCTTCACTGAAACACAAACAGATGGATTTCTTCCAGCATTTACAGCTCAGCCATCACCGACTCGCCTCATTAATTAACAAAGATGTGCTGCAACAATAAGTAATTAAATCAAACATCCCTGCAGGTGATACAGTCTGTTTTAACAGCGGCTATGTCGTCATTAAAGGTCAGTGTTTAGAGGTGACTGCATACAGGTGTGTGTGTGTGTGTGTGTGTTGGAGTGTGTGTGTCCTGAACTCCAGCGATCAGCTCGGGCGCTAGAAATGTTCCTGAAGTGTCTGCTGACCAAAACCTGTCTGATAACTCAGTCGAAGCTGAGCACCGTCGTATCTGTGGCCCACATGTGAGTAAACCTGCCGCTCCACCTGCACACAGGTGTGACCCACTTTTATTCAGCTCAGTCACGTGTCACGCGTGGTAACGTAAAGTCATGTTTACTTATATAAAACGTGAAGCGGCTGATTGGTTGTGTTGTAGGAAGCAGTGCATCGAGTCAGAGAAGCTGTTCGACTTCCTCAAAGACTTGGCGGAGCAAGCCACGTCTACAGCAAGCCAGAAGGACAACAGAGGCATGAACATGTGGCCGCTGTACAGGTAGAGACATCACACACGTTTAGGTGATGAAAGGTGTGACCTGACACAGATTATAGAGTCTATACATACGACATACGTCTGTGTGGCAGCATCGAGGCAACAGACTGACATCTCAGTTTTTGTCTTTTCAGATTTTATTTGCACTTTTAGAAGCAATAAAGGAAGAATCCCAAAAACAAAACATGTTTTTAAATCTGGTATTTTTAAATAATTTGCAACCTAAATTAAACAACTTCATTTAAATCTAGTAAAAGTAACAAAGTAACAGAGTAAACTTCAGGTTACCCACCTCTGTGTATGTTGTATGTATGTTATATTTATGGCTGCAATGTTTCTCTTCATTGTTGATTACTCCAAAGTTTAAAGATAATTTCAGACAGTTGAATAATCACTTGTTCTATGAAATTACAAAATAAAAGCCCACAATGACGTCTTTAAATTTCTTGTTTTGCTTTACCAACAGTCCAAACTGAGTTTTTTTAAAATATTGGATTTATTTTCAGTCGGTCGACTGGTCGATCTTTTCACCTCTGACCTTTCCTTCACATCATCTTGTTCCCAGAACCAGGCGACATGAAAACTCTGTTAAAAAACCAGCTGAAGTCGTAGAGACGGCGCCGCGATCGAGCCTCGACTCGCTGGACAACAACTCCAGCTCCAGTGTACGTATTCAGAAACACACACATCCCCTTCACACCCCCAGCACTAAAGCAAGAACACACATGCAAAGCTCTCCTGTCAGTCTTTGTGTCACAGCATCCATCATTAGAGAAGGTTATATAACGGTTAGACGTGTTATGTCACAAACAGGCTGTAACAACAGCAGCCCCGTGAGGCTGCAATGTTCATTACACTCCAGAAAACAAAAGGAGATGAGACAACTTCATTATTTATAGATTCTGACCTCAGCTCAGTTTGTCCTGCTGCATCAGAGAGGAAGCTGTGTGACTTTAAAGAGCTGAGGAACGTGTAGACGACAAACGCAAAAAGAAACATTCATCACACACGGTAACTCTGAGTTTATTAACCAGGCTGAGGCGACTCACTCTCTGTTTGTTTCAGGAGTCGGAGCTCTACATCTGCTTCTGACCGACCAGAGGAACGAGCCGAGCTGCCGAGTCATCGTTTGTCTTTGTTTAAAGTTTACAGGTCCCGATCACTTCGTCTTTATGGGAAGAAGTTACGTTTAAGTTACACATTTTAGATATTTCTTTGTGGTTTATTTATTTTTTTGGTTTAAAAAAAAAAGACATGGCATTTTGTGAAGCCCCTTTTTTGTTTGTAGGTTCATCACGTCTGTGTAGATTTACACATAAAGACTGAAACGATGCAGTAAAAGTTATTTTTTTGTTTTTTTTGTTCAGTTTTGTAATTTCAGATTTAAATGGTCGGAGTGTTTGGCACCATTTTAGACGGCGTGCACCTTTAAAACCAGACAAAGTGCTTGTTTTGCTTGATGTTTCGAGCATTTCATTTTTTAAAGCACTTGTAAATTAACGTTTTAAAGACAGCGAACCTTTGCATATGAAATGATGTGAAAACTGTAAAATAAATAAGTTCATTTCAGTCGTCCGTGTTTGACAGATTTAATGTGGAGAAGCTGTGCTCACATAAATAAAAACAGATCCAGAGCGTACAGGGATTGGTTTATTCCAACCAACTCTTCAGTCTTTTTACATGATGGATGAAATGATGAATAAATAGATGCAGTTTTTTTTTTGTTCTGAAAACTTTACTGGAAATTTACATTTTGAAGCCAAATATAGCAAAACGTCTCTTAAGTTTCTACACTAGCTGTCTGCATTAGAACGTGAAACATTTTCACGGTCCGGCGTTGTACAAACATTTGCTTTAACGTTCCCGCTGGAGGTCCGAGCTCATCTGATCTGATCTGATCACACACAGACAGACAGACGGACGCCGGACTCGTGATGTGCATGAAATCAGGTCTCAACGTAACAAGTGAAACTACAGTACTGCTCAACTAACAGACTCCATGAGTAAAAGCTCAGATCCAGTGGTCATCAGTCCCTCCCGCTCTTTAAAATGAAACATGCATCTCGGCTGAAAGCATCGTTACTACGGTTACACCTGAAGAGTAAAAAAAAAAAAAGAAACCAAACATTTATTTGAACTCATTAATTACATATTTATAGAAGTGGAGGCCAATTTGCATTAGTGGTTTCAAGTCAATTCTTCTTTGCTTTATTCAATCCATTTTCCATCCACAGTCCCAAAGGCACAGTCCATCATCCCCTCTCCTCTGAACTGACCCAAATACTGACGGGAGAAAAAAAAAAAATTCAGATTTAAATATGTTGAAAAAATTAAAACATTTACACGTACACAGACAGATCGGCCTTCACCTACTTTGTCTCTCTTGTTAACTCGTGCTATGAGTTTTACAATGGGGACGTCTTGTGTCAAGACAGATCTCGAAGGACAAGTTTTAAAAATTGAGAACAGAAAATGAAAAAAACAGTACAGCGTCGTCGTCGTCGTTGTCTTCAGAAGAGCCGCGCTCCGTAGCCAAATGTCTGTTTAATAGCTTCGAAGTAGTATTTCTTCCAGCCCTCTTTCGTCCGCTCCTCGTCGTTGTCCGGGACGCCTCGACACTCCACCTTCAGCTCTGTCTCGCTGCTCCGGTCCAAGAAAGTCATCGCGATCGTTGCGTAATGCTCTGTGGAGTAGAGAGAGAGGAGAAACTGGATCATGTTTTAAAATGGAGGAAATGTTTTCTGGTTTTCCCTCTGATGTCCTCCGGCTGCTCCGCCTCAACTCTCTGTGATTTACAGAGTTTATGACGGACAGTGAAGTAAACTGCTGACAGCTGTAGCTGCTGTTAGATCAGTTCGTCAGCTCGGCGGTGAGCTCAGAGCGACGGGTACCCGAGCTCACCGCCAAGCTGACGAACTGAGTGTTTGTACCACAGGCGTTATGGACTACAAGGAAGAAGAAGAGAAGGAGGAGGTAACCGGGCTCAGCAGCTTCTATGGACATAGTGGCAGAGGAGAAGAGAGTGAAGAGGACGCTGACCAAGAAAGTTGAGAGAAAAGTCGAGTGAGCTTACCACAGGGCCAGTTGTTATACCTCCATTTCATAACTATTTTCTCATCGGGTACCTGAAGGAAAAGAGGATTCCTCGTTAAGAGAAAGTGACTTTACAGAGCTCGACAAATCTTTGATTCTACATATACGCATGAATAGGGATGTAACGATGCATCGTGACAAACGCGTGACGACTCGCATCAAAATTAATCACGATTCTTGGCGAATCGTGCTCTCACCGGTCGGTGTGCGTGAGCGTGGCGTGTTTGGTCGGTCCTGCACGCGACTTCAAACCCCACCGGGAGCGCTTAGCCCGCCAGACTTTGTTTACTTGCTCAGATTTAGACATTTTCCCGGTGTATGTTCTTCTAAACATGCTTCTACATGTGTAAATATGTTACGTAGTTAATTAGTTTCGCTGTTTTTACGACCGGCAGTTTGCACGGGGTATTTTATTTTGAAAATCCACCGGATTCTCTTTGCTTGTTCTGTGTCTGGCTTCCGCCCGCTCGAGGTGCTCTGTGAAAATTGACGCGTGCTGCTCGCAAGTTTTAATGTTTTTATTTTATTGTTATGTACAAAAAATGGGTCATATTAGACCCTGAATAGTATGTAAGGGTTAATGAGTAATGAAATGTTAGGATAATTTTTGTATGTACTTAAGTTCCCAACTTCATTGTAAGATTAATTTAAAGCTTTAGTTAATAAAATGATCAAATTAATTCAGTTGCTCTCATAATCTTTTTTGCACGGGAAAAAAAATGTGGCTAGTGGAAATTCTGATTGGCTGGTAACTTCAGAAACTTACAGCCACATTGGCTGGTGATCAAAAAAGTTAATTTAGAGCCCTGGTTACGCCTCGAGAGCTGAAAACTGCACATCACACCAGTTACAGCAGTTTACTGTGAGACTGTTTCTAAAGAAAGCAGATATTTGTCATGTGTTTTGCTGTTTAAGATGTGAGTTGCACTTTTTATAAGAGAACAAAAACTATTTGAGAGTTTCTGTAAAGAAAGATTTTTTTCCTACAAATAAAAAGAATTTTATTTGGTCATAATTTGTCTGTAGCTCAGTTTGATTTTAAAAAAATCGCATCGTGAACAAAAAATCGTGACTCGAATCGAGTCGTGAGTTGATTGTATCGTTGTATCGTTACATCCCTACACATGAATATATTCCACGTTATTCCACAGTACAAACGTTCGTCTCACCAGCTCTGTGAATTCACCGAAAACGTTTCCATCTAGCAGACGAAACTTTCCGCCCTTCTCTCCGTCCACCGTGGCTGGAGCGTGCGTGAACGCCTGGACCATCTGCACACAGACACACGGACACTTCAGACTCGTTCTTTCAGCTGCATCATCTATGAGAATAAAAAGTGTGATGAAGCTCACCTCCTGGTGGAGGAAGACCCTGTAGAGGTCGGCCGGCGAGGTGAGGAACTTTTCTCTCATGCTGAATTTACAGGTGGGGATCTTGACGCCGGTGTTGACCGGAGCAGACGTGCTGCTCGAGGACGAAATCTGCACCACGTGAGACAAGAAGAACCAAAGTGTGGTGAGAAAAGACGAGCTATGTCCGGACATGATGATGCAGCGAGCGTCACCAACCTGAGTTTTATCCAGCTTGGCTTTGGACTGCGATGTGGACTGAATCTTGGCCATGCCGTTGGCTGTCGGCAGGATCATCCCCTGAGTGAACTCTGCAATCACACATTCAGTCTGCTTAACACCAACGTGAACGACAGACCGAGAACCGATCCCGTGTTCGGACTTATGGAGGCGATGCTGCACCTTTGCTTCACTCACCTGTTTTTAAAAACCCGACGTAGCTTCCCAGGGCTTCGCGGATTTTCTCGGCTCCTTTTGTCCTCATCAGGCCGGTCAGCGGCGTTTCGGGTTCGTCTTTATTCAACGACACTGAAATCTGGACAAAGAGAACAGGACGGGTTTCAGCACTAGTTGGTCAGGCAGACATGACAGGAGAGGGTGTGCGCGCATGACAGCGATACCCAGGAATATTGTGATTTTACAACAATTACCAACTAAAAATATATAATCAAAATGTTTTGGAAGTTTCCGTGGAGATACACAGGGTCTGACATGTTTTTATCTGATGAAAGATTCAGCCTCAGTCCAGATTAATCTTTAAAAACATTTTCTCTGAGCTCACTGAACTAACGAGGATCACACCCGTGTTAACAAGCCAATCTAACGGTTCCATAAAACACATAAATAAATATTTATCTACATGTTTTATATTTTCAGGATGTGACAATGTGAAGTCATGAAACTTACGTCGAGATCCTCCATGTCGTTCTCGTCAGACAGGTTCGGAACTTCGATCGTTCCTTTATACTTGATTCCTGATTTCGACTTTCCTGGTGAGGCGAAGAGGAAACATCAGTAAGTCAGGAGAGGATCAAAGATTTATGTTCTTTAATATAAATGATAAAACCTCTAACTGCCCATCAGAGTGATGACGTGGTCGTGACTGTTCAGGAAACAAGCTCTGCACTGTGGTGGGTGATGTTTGTTTCCTCAGACAGTTTATTTAACCAAACCCAGCAGACGCCTCACGTACCGGTCCACGTAGCTTTCAGGTTCCACTCGTAAAAGAAAATGAGTTTCCCTTTGCGGTTGTTAATCGAGGCCTCTCCTTCCAACTTGCTGACCTCCGTCACCTCGCAGCTCCCCTCGTCGCTCTCCACGGTCAGCCCGAGGATCAGCGATTTTAATTTGTCCGACGACCAGTTTGTTGCATCTCGTTCGGTCCTGAAAGGTCCAGCAGAGGAGACGAGAGGCGATGAACAAGAACTCTGCATCCACTTTAATATTTACAGAGTTAGAACAGATAACATTCATCTCCAGGAGAGTTTAAGGAGAGCGAGCTCCGTCCTGGAGGTGGAGGAGACGAGGACACCACCTCTCCTCCACCTCCAGGACACTGTGGGTCTCTGAGCAGCTCCATCACAGCAGACTGCTACACCCACGGTGTAAGGAGGAGGAGCAGGTCCTTCATCCAACACAACACCTGCTCCACCTGTTTTATTTCTTTATACCTTTGCACTCCTTTTTTCTGTTTTATTTCTTTTATACCTTTGCAGTTATTATTTGTATCATGCCACTTTTATCCTCCGTACTCGTCTGTTTGAAGGTTGATTGTTTTTCGTGTTTATTGTAGGTTATAGATCAGGGATGTCCAAAGTACGGCCCGGGGGCCAATCACGGCCCGTGGCCAGATTTCATGTGGCCCTAAGCTTTAGCTTCTCTGGTTGACATAACTGCTGGTGTTATATATGTTATACATCTGTAGATGTGACACGAAATACTACTTTCTGAATGATTATGTTACAGAGTGACACGTTTTAAACTTAAATGTTAACACTCATAATAAGTCATGTTTAGAATGAACACGATATTAAGATTTGTATCAACTTCATTTAAATGGTAAATGGACTGTACTTATATAGCGCCTTTCTAGTCTTCCGACCACTCAAAGCGCTTTTACACTACATATCTCATTCACACACATTCACACACATTCACACACCGATGGCACAGCCTTCAGGAGCAATTTGGGGTTCAGTGTCTTGCCCAAGGACACTTCGGCATGCAGACCGGAGGAGCCGGGGATCGAACCGCCGATCATC
>NC_040034.1:3997914-4108353 GCF_000972845.2 Larimichthys crocea | reverse complement strand
TGATTGAGTGTGACACCCGCTCTGCGAGCCACACCGTATATTCCATAAGTTTAACGTCTTCCAACAATGTATTCTGTTATCGACGTCCAGATGTGAAAGAAAGGAAGAGCTGATTTCTAGATTGTTTACATTTTCATTTAAAAAAAATTATACTTGTGACAATGAAAATAAAAACTGTTACAGAACATTTATATGTAACTTTATTGTTTTTCATTTTTAAATGTTAGTTTTGCCCCCGGGCGTCTTCACACTTCAAATCTGTCCCTATTTAAAAACTGTTTGGACCCTGTGATAGATATTTCTGTCTTTGTCTAACTCGGTGGGTGCCTGCTGGTGTTATACATCTGTAGATGTGACACAAAATATGACTTTCTGAATGATTTTGTTAAAGAGTGACACGTTTTAAACTTAAATGTTAACACTCATAATAAGTACAAATGTTTAGAATGAACACGATATTAAGATTCATTTAAGTTTAACGTCTTCCATACAATGTATTCTTTGTTATGTAACTCCAGGTGTGAAAGAAAGGAAGAGCTGATTTCTAGATTTGGTTACATTGTCATTTAAAAAAAATTATACTTGTGACAATGAAAATAAAATTGTTACAGAACATTTATATGTAACTTTTATTGTTTTTCGTTTTTTAAATGTTAGTTTTCCCCCCCGGGCGTCTTCACACTTCAAATCTGGCCCTATTTTTAAAATGTTTGGACGCCGCTGTGATAGATATTTCTGTCTTTGTTCTAACTGTGGTGCAGCTTCACTTTCCTCTGCTGCTGTAACATTTCCCTGTGGTGAATGAATAAAGTAAATCTGCTGCAGGACTCTCGTTTCTTCTCGTTGAGGTGAAATCATCTTCACATGATTCTGAATTCACAGAGCTGCTGAGACTCAGAGGAAGAAAACCTGAAAACCTGAATCTGTTTCTATTGTTTGTTAGTAATAAATGTGATTTCATGCACACAGCTGATCACAGCTGATCACTGCTGATCACAACTGATCACAGCTGATCACAACTGATCACTGCTGATCACAGGTGATCGATCACTGCTGATCACTTCTGATCACAGCTGATCACAGCTGATCACTGCTGCTGTTCATTCATCCTGAAGCTTCCTGAGGAGGAAGAACAGACACTGATGGGAGTAATCAGATTACATGAATGTGGATCTATTAAAACAGATACAGACTGTTCAATAACACCTGCAGACACTTTGAGTGACAGGTGGAGGAACACACGTTATTACACACACACACACACACACACACACACACACACACACACACAGACACACACACAGACACACACTGTGGGCTAACGCATTTGAAGCTACAGCTAAGCTAACTTGAAAGAAACGCTCACGAGCTCCGCTGAAATCCTCAAATGTAATCTATTACTTCAGTAGTACTCAGTAACTAACACTCGGAGCCGTACACACACACACACAGGAGCACCGTGGGGCACACACACGGAGCGGCAGCTCCACATGAAGCCGGCCGGGTGTGCGTTAGCCTCGGCGGGCTGCTCGGCTCCCCGTGCCCGTCCTTCAGCTCACCAGTGCCAGTTGTTGACGTTGGTCGCGTCCGCTCGCTCCTCCACGATCCAGCGCGGGTCTCCCTCGCCCCACTTCGCCATCAGAGCAGCTGATCGGTGCCGGTGCCGGTGTGTGAGCCGGTGTGTGTGTGTGTGTGTGTGTGTGTGTGTGTGTCCGCACGTTGTTTCTAGAAGCCTCGAGCTGCCTCTCCAGCGGTGCTCCCGTCTTTAGCCGCCGTGCTGCAGAAAGTGCTGGAAGCGGAACTTTGCGCAAAGAGGGTTTAAAAAAACGGAAGTGGTGTTGTGAAGATTAGTTCCGCGTGTTCCTCCCCGGACAAATAAAGACAGGAGCACCGCGTGGTGACTTTTATTATTATTAAAACGTGCTCAGAGATTTTTAAAGGTCCAGGAGGAATGAATGATTTAATCTGAATGAATACAGTGTGTAAAAAGTTCAACATGTGAGGACATTAAAGGTCCAGTGTGTAAAAAGTACAACATGTGAGGACATTAAAGGTCCAGTGTGCAGACTGATCGCTGCATTGCAACCCCCTCACATCACCCTCAGCTCAGCGGCGTATCCAGGACATTTTTACTGGGGTGGCCAGGATGGGACACAAAGCTAGTGTGGGGTGGCCATGGCATCGTGGAGTTTAATGCCATGTACGCAGCCGACCACAATTTAAATCCCAGTCCTTTTCTGCATGGCACATACCCTCTGTCTCCCATAATTTCCTGTCTCATACGTGTTAAATAAAGGTCTCTATTCTGGTAAAAAAAATATATATAATTAAATTCCATTTCCCATTATCACAGTCCTCAAGTATATCTGGTTATTTAGTAAAATGTGTTCAGGATAGGGTACACATTTTCTAAGAGCCATTTCCTTGTAGTGGATTAAAGTCCTCATCTCTTCACAAATTAGATTAGAAAAATCTCAACTGCTCTTAACTCATCCTATAGAATAACATTATCAGCCATCAGCTCATCATCTGTGTCACCTGTATTGTTACCTGTTTGCTTTACTAATTGAAACGACATCTTGTGGCTATATTAAAACACAGAAATCCAGGCAACAGAACAAACCAAAACTTTTTTGATTTGTTCTTTGCCAGATGTGTTTTTAATTAATCACAAGATGGCATTTAAATTAGTAAAGTAAACATGATGGTGACTGAATAGTGGCATTCTATATTATGCCTTGTGATCCCCCCGCACATCACCCTCAGCTTCCCAGTGCAAAGCACAAACAGACACTTTTACTTTACCTTCAGTCCTTAAAGTGACTGATTATTATTATGATGTGTTTCTGCTCGAGGCTCCTTCAAAGGGTCGTGACATAAATCTGAGATTATTAATGAGAAACGACAGAAGACCAAAACATTTTATATTCATGTATGTTTATCTAATATTTTCTTTTTATTGTCAGATAAAATGAGACAAGTACAACATGTGAGGACATTAAAGGTCCAGTGTGTAGACTAATCCTCACATCACCCTCACCTGCCTAGTGCAAAGGACAAACAAACACTTAAAGGACCCTGTCTGTCTGTCTGTCTGTAGTTTGTCTGTTCTGGGCTACTGTAGAAACACTGTTTTGTTCGGCCCTGCACAGACTTCAAACCCCATCGTTTGTTTCAGAAGCGTTTAGATTAGATAATACTTTATTTATTCCACAATGGGGAAATTCACTTGTTACAGCAGCAGGAAGTGTAATAACACTACAGAAGCAGAATAAAATAAAAACACAGACAGACAGAAGTTTCATTCAACAAGAAACAAACGGGCAATCAACAGACGAGTGTACAGATGTGCAAAACGAGTACTACGGTAGAAAACTAGTGGAATGATATAAATAATATTATAAGTGGCATCAATGGTATCAAGGTAAGTGGTATGATATAAATAATAATATTTCAGAGGTCAGTGGTATGATATAAATAATAATATTTCAAAGGTCAATGGTATGATATACCCTCCAGACTTTGTTTACTTGCTCAGATTTGGTCATTTTCCTGGTTTATGTTCTTCTAAATATGCTTCTACATGTGTAAATACTTTACTACGTACTTCATTTGTTTCTCTTTTGTCTTTTCTACGACCTTTGAACAAGATATTTTATTTTGAAAATCCACCAAATTCTCTCTGCTGTTTCTGAGTCTGGCTTCCTGTCAGCTCGAGGTGAAAGAGGAGCCGCTCCCACTGTAGATATGAAAGAATCATTTTAAAGTAACACAAACAAAAATATTCTTATTTTAAGGTGATTATAAATGCATGAAGACATAGTTATGTTTATAAAGTGCTAATATTATTTTCTTTACTGGGTGATCCAAAGCAGTAACCTCCGTAGCTGTGAAGTGAAACACAAACTGCAGTTCCTCTAACGTCCACCTGAGGCTGGCTCCAGAAGTGAGTCAGTCTCCATAAGTCCCCATGTCCAAATGTCCAACTTCACAGCAGAAATAAACATGTTTACAGCCTGGTACAAAAAACAGTTTTGGTCTCTGTAGCTAATTTCCCCGTTCATGACAACTGTACTGAGGGTGAATTTATATACAACTCACCTGTTCACATTATATGAAGGCTTAAAGTTATGCAGGATTAAGAGCGAGGACGCTTTGACTGACAGGTGGGCGTTGTTTCTTTGATTGACAGGTGGATGTAGCAACCAGGCGTCATTCAGGCATCAGTGAATTATTTGGTGTGAAAAATAACGACTATACCTGATCCCAGATCAGTGAAGAAGTCTCCGCCCCCAATCCTCTCAGAACATTTCAAATCCATCGTTAGGCTTCTGAAATACACTAATTAACACTAATAAACTAATTACCAAGATCGAAAACATAAAACCTCCATAGCGGAGGTAATAAGCATCACCAGCACTGATAATTACTGTTAATTACAGCAGTCAGGCTCAAAGGGTGGTATGTGTGGTAGTCATATAAATCTCAACTGACTGATTAATGTCAGAGATGTGTTTATCCTGAGAGCACTGGTTCTCAAACTGTGGTACGAGTACCAGTGGTGGTACGTCACCTTCCTGTAGTGGTACTTAAAGAAACAACAGTTTGAATGAAATTAAACTAAGTTTAAAGTTACTCCTGATTCACGTCTCTTCATCATATTTCACTGTGTGAATGAACTTGACGACGTATCAGGCTGATACTGAAACAAAAACTTATTTTAAGAAACATTCCAGCGATACCTTTATACCACATGAGTTCTGATCAACAATAAATGACTTTCTTATGAGGAATAAATCTGCCTCCTGTGTCAACTGTCACTGTAGTAGTTGCTGGATAGAATGACTGATAGAGGCGAATATTTTCTGAGGTGGTACACGGTGAAAAAGGTTTGAAAAAGGAGGGATGGTCCAAGATAGACAAACATGCAGTACACACCGTGTGTGCAGAAGAAGGTTTTCCAATCTCTGAGATGAGATTTATTGGGACTGGTTCCTTCATGGAGACACTGTGATGCAGCTTCTGGATCGGAACCTGCCAGAACTCTAAACCAGTAAACAGACTCACAAGGAGAACCGAGGAGTTTGCATGTTCTCCTCGAGTCTCCAGTTTTCTCTGTCAGACTGAAAGCATGCAGAACAATGCTCCAGCCACCCGCAGCACATCAAGATAAGTGGGTACAGATGATGGATGGATATTTGTTTCACTGTGTACTGAGAACAGTTTGAAGGTCTCAGTAATAAACAAAACAAAATGACTTGTTAGATGGAGATTTCATGAATGTGTACACGTGCATGACCCACACCAGATAAGGTCTTTTTAATGTTTAATGTGTTACTACTGTATGTGTTAAAGACTGCACGGTTAGCACGCACAAAAATCATTCTGGTGAAGATGTTTTGAGGAAAATATGAACCCAGAGCGTTCAGGAGACAGAAGACTGTTATTAATATGAATATGCTGCGTTAATGATGCCTGAACCAACCTCGAAGAGGCAGAGTGTAAGATACGAGGTAAATATCTGTGGAGGACGTCCAGAGAAATGCACTTCTAACGCTTTTAATATAAGTTTTATATAAATACATGATCTAATCCAGTCATTTCAAACTGTATCATCATTGTCATAAACTACCAGTTCATCTCAACTAACTGAGCTCCTGTTGTTTCACAATGTGGCCACAAAACCTCCATTCACAAGAACTCCTGAGCTAAAACTGAAGAGAAGTCCAAAATGTGTCCTGAGCAGCAGAGCGATGGAAAAAGTTTCACTGCAATACAATCTGTCTTTTCATGACACACTGTACTCTATGTGTGATGACAAAAGCAAAGCTGCCAACAGAGTTAGATCATTCAGCCTCCATTGTTTCAAGATGTTTTCTCAGAGAGACACTGGGACAGATCAGAGCACCAGTATAATAGTGTAAATTACACCATTCCAGAAAAAAGTCGTCTCATTTAACGTGTCGACTGCTGCAGCTTTGAAGTGACGTGAGTCTGGTTTGTTTGTGGATGTTTAGACTGTTACAAAGATTTATTATTATGACTGTATGACATGAGCACAATGACAATGTGTTGTGCAGCATTTTATAGTGTATTCAGGAGAAGGAAGACACCTCAGACCAGACCGGTGAACATCCAGAGACTGGATATGGAGACGGTACCTCAACAATAAACTGGACCGGTCAGACAACACAGACGTCCTGAACAAGAAGGGTCAAAGTCGTCTCCACTTACCAAGCAGACTGAGTCTCCTTTGGAGTGTGGAGGACTCAAGAGGTCCAGCTCTGTCCTGGACTGACTCCATAGAAGAAGTGAGGGAGAGGAGGATGTTAGCAAAGCTGACCTCCATCATGAACACCTCCTCTCACCTCCTGCAGGAGACTGTGGAGGCCTTAGACAGCTGCTTCAGCAACAGACTGCTGCTCCCACCATGGAAGAAGGAGATCTACCACAGCTCCTTCATGACTTCATGACGTTTTCTATAGATTTATGATTCATGAGTCATTTCTGGATCATTGAAGTCTGTCTTATCTTAGAAAGCCGTGTTCAGTTTGTCTGTACTGAATCTGTAAATAAACAATGCATCAGCAACGATAATATAAGTTATATAACAATATAACAATGGTATAACACTCCTGCATTTTGTTTAAGATACTTTTACTTAAGTAATATTTCTAATGTACAACTTTAACTTGTTGTACAGTGTGACATTTTACTTTGTTTCTGCTCGAGGCTCCTTCAAAGGGTCATGGAATAAATCTTTATATTTATATTCATGTATGTTTATCTGATATTTCCTTTTTATTGTCAAATAAAATGAGACGTCTTTGGGCTTTGAATAATCATTTAAACAAAACCATCTGAGACGTTTAGACGGGGAACCTGTGAACATCTGAAACATGCATTGTATTGCATAGTTTATATGTTTTTTAAATGAATGATCTTAATCTGAATAAATAAAGTGTGTAACTGTGGAGTAAAAAGTACAACATGTGAGTACATTAAAGGTCCAGTGTGTATAAAAAGTACAACATGTGAGTACATTAAAGGTCCAGTGTGTAGACTAATCCTGTCCATGAAAGACGACCCGCTCCCACTGTAGATATAAAAGGTTCATAAGGCTGGTGAAGTTGTGGGGGTGCAGATGGACTCACTGATTGTGCGTTTGGAAAGGAGGATGCTGTCTAAGGTGCCGGGCTATTTTGGACTATGACTCCCACCCAGTCCATGAGGTGCTGGACAGACTCAGGAGCAGCTTCAGCCAGAGACTGCTGGCACCAAGATGCTCCACAGAGAAAACAGTTGATTCTGTCCTACCGGTGAGCATCAGTCTCTACAACTCCTCCCTCAGAATATCACACACTTCAAGTCAGGTCCAGTAGCTACTGAACCGGTTTGTGCAATACATCAGTGAAATCTTCCTCACATGCATCCTGCACTTTAACAACCAGTGTATTCTCTGTGCAGTCTCTCAAACACTAAATTCTTTAGAAGGTTTAGATTTACATAGTTCACTGTTACTTGGTTTTTATTTTACTGTCACTGGTTTTATTTAACTGTTATTTATACATGTGTATATAGTGTTAAAACAGGATATTGTATAAGTGTATAGTGTTAAAGTTTAGTTTTTTCCTATCATTTACTCTATCACTGACTGTTTGGGAGCTGCTGTAACAAAAACTATTTCCCTGCAGGGATTAATAAAGTATTTCTGATCTGATTTCTCTTTAGTAGTAACAAAAGCAGAAATATTCTTATTTTAAGGTGATTATACATGCATGAAAACATAGTTATGAAAATTAAATTCCTCCAAATCTTATACACTGCACCTTTAAAAGTATAAATTTAAATTAAACTACAATTAAATAAATATTATGTCTGAGTACTTTAGTGAATGATTATTTTATTCAGGTGAATGATTACTAATAATTACAATACTCTTTTTATATATCATGCCACTTTTATCCTCAGTACTTGTCTGTTTGAAGGTTGATTGTTTTTCCTGTTTATTGTAGGTTATAGATATTTATGTCTGTTTATTGTGTTGTTGTTGTTTTTTTGCCGTTTCTACTTTGTTCTAATTCTGTAGTGTATGCTACACTTTCCTCTGCTGCTGTAACACGTAAATTTCCCCGTGGTGTGATTAATAAAACATAAAGTATAGTATAAGTAAGTATAACTGTTATTTATACATGTGTATATAGTGTTAAAATAGGATATTGTATAGGTGTATAGGGTTAAAGTTTTTAGTTTTTAGTTTTTTTCCTATCACTTACTCTCTCACTGACTGTTTGGGAGCTGCTGTAACAAACTTATTTCCCTGTGGGGATTAATAAAGTATTTCTGATCTGATTTCTCTTTAGTAGTAACAAAAACAGAAAGATTCTTATTTTAAGGTGATTATACATGAAAACATAGTTATTAATATTAAATTCCTCCAAATCTTACACACTGCACCTTTAAAAGTATAAATTTAAATTAAACTACAATTAAATCAACATTATGTCTCAGTACTTTAGTGAATGATTATTAGTTTTTCTTTTACTGAAGCCAGCACAAGCAGAATACATGACTTCTTTAATTTCTCCTCCTTCATTTAAAGCGTTAGAGAGGAGCAGAGGAGCAGAGAGGAGCAGAGAGGAGCAGGGAGGAGCAGGGATCATTAGAGAGGAGCAGGATCATTATAGAGGAGCAGGGATCATTAGAGAGGAGCGGAGAGGAGCAGAAGGGCAGAGAGGAGCACAGAGGAGCAGGGATCATTAGAGAGGAGCAGAGAGGAGCAGAGAGGAGCAAGGATCATTAGAGAGGAGCGGAGAGGAGCAGAAGGGCAGAGAGGAGCACAGAGGAGCAGGGATCATTAGAGAGGAGCACAGAGGAGCACAGAGGAGCAGGGATCATTAGAGAGGAGCAGAGAGGGGCAGAGAGGAGCAGAATCATTACAGAGGAGCAGAGAGGAGCAGGATCATTATAGAGGAGCAGAGAGGAACAGGATCATAATAGAGGAGCAGAGAGGAGCAGGATCATTAGAGAGGAGCAGGATCATTATAGAGGAGCAGAGAGGAGCAGGATCATTAGAGAGGAGCAGGGAGGAGCAGGATCATTATAGAGGAGCAGAGAGGAGCAGGATCATTAGGAGCAGAGAGAAGCAGGATCATTATAGCGGAGCAGGATCATTATAGAGGAGCAGGATCATTATAGAGGAGCAGAGAGGAGCAGGATCATTATAGAGGAGCAGAGAGGAGCAGGATCATTAGAGAGGAGCAGGATCATTAGAGAGTAGCAGAGAGGAGCAGAGAGGAGCAGAGAGGAGCAGGATCATTATAGAGGAGCAGAGAGGAGCAGGATCATTAGAGAGGAGCAGAGAGGAGCAGGATCATTATAGAGGAGCAGAGAGGAGCAGGATCATTAGAGAGGAGCAGAGAGGAGCAAAGAGGAGCAGGATCATTATAGAGGAGCAGAGAGGAGCAGGATCATTATAGAGGAGCAGAGAGGAGCAGGATCATTATAGAGGAGCAGAGAGGAGCAGGATCATTAGAGAGGAGCAGAGAGGAGCAGGATCATTATAGAGGAGCAGAGAGGAGCAGGATCATTAGAGAGGAGCAGAGAGGAGCAGGATCATTATAGAGGAGCAGAGAGGAGCAGGATCATTAGAGAGGAGCAGAGAGGAGCAGGATCATTATAGAGGAGCAGAGAGGAGCAGGATCATTAGAGAGGAGCAGAGAGGAGCAGGATCATTATAGAGGAGCAGAGAGGAGCAGGATCATTAGAGAGGAGCAGAGAGGAGCAGGATCATTATAGAGGAGCAGAGAGGAGCAGGATCATTAGAGAGGATCAGGATCATTATAGAGGAGCAGAGAGGAGCAGGATCATTATAGAGGAGCAGAGAGGAGCAGGATCATTATAGAGGAGCAGGATCATCATAGAGGAGCAGAGAGGAGCAGGATCATTAGAGAGGAATCCCAGGCATATGGCTGGCTGTAGCCGCTCCCCTCCCCCTCCTGCCTCCTCCTGCCTCGCTCCGCAGCAGCAGCAGGAGGACAGAGGTAGTTCAGTTTTTGAAGCCGTGGCATGAATGATCTCATCTGAACCTGATCTCCGCTCTCCCTGCCGTCGATCCTATGACCGAGACGGGAATAAAATAACACGAACACTGAGGTGAGTACGGTCACCGCCCTGAACCACCCGTCGATAGTCGGCTTTTCTAACCCGGGTGAGCGTGTGTTGTTTTGGGGAAGTTAGCGAGCCCCGCCGCGGTGGAAACTCTTGTTTTTGGCCGAGAGAGGAGGAAGGAGCGCGGGGGGACGGGAGGGAGGGAGGGCGCTGTTTGGGGCTAGTTAGCTTCACGCTAACAGTGGCTAGCACATTTTATTAGTGAGTTTAAATAAAATAACAGATAGCGGCGGTGGAGCCTCCTCATGCGGGCTGTGTCTGCGTCTATCCGCCTCACTGAGCGTCTTTAGCCCGGGTTAGCTTCAGCTAGCTTCAGCTAGCAGGCGGCTCATAAGCGCAGACTGGCGTTAGCTCGTTAGCTGCTAGCCGGCTAGCCGTTAGCGCCACTAGCGCAAAATGGCCTCGGTGAGAGTCGGAGACAAAGCATGCGGCAGCGGCGGACAGGCCGCCCGACGCGCTCTCTGCGGCGGCCAGGGCGCCTCTCACCGGCCGGACCACCGCGGTTCCGTTGGGTTTTCGACGGGGAAACGTTTTAGGACGAGTGCCCGCCCGTGTTTGTGTGTGAGGGTTATTTGTTCGGTTTCTCACGGCGGGCTGTGAAAGCTGCTTCTCCGGGGCGGTGGGGGATGGGCCATGCTGGGACCGAGGACGTGAAGACAGGCTGCATTTTGTTTGGCTCCGGAGAGAGCCACTGTGTCTGCACACATGCACATGTAATCTATAGAATACTCTATTACTCTGCATCACATGAGTGTCAGCTGTTAAACTGTGAAATGTTTGTTCCAATCACAACATTTAAAGCATCTCTAGCAGACAACATCAATACATACATATATTAAAGTGTAATAACAATGTCTTGCAGTGAATTTATCAATAAATATAATAATTTATTAGATTAAGACAATAATAGTAGCACTGCAGCCTCTTTATTATGTGTGTTTGTCTGCTACAGGTGCACGAACAATAAAAGAAATGCATAAAGTAGCGATGCTTGTTTTTATAGACTGATGATGAATCTGAAGCAGATCCATCTGTAACCATGTGTGTTAATTCTGTGTGCAGTGTGCTTTCTCTCAGGTCGCAGGTCTTCCTGCTCACGTTACGTTTTTCTATCTGAAATCTTTGTCCACGCTGTTGTTAGTGATCTGTAGTGTCTCTTGTTTAACAGGGGCCCAGCAAAAAAACGCACCACACGAGAAGACAACTCACGTCCATGCTTTGTGTTCTCACCCTGCCTTTGTGTTTTAGATCCCCGGGTTCCTTCAGAAGTTTTTGTTTTGTTTTATGTTCTGTCCACTGTCAGGAAATGTTACTGTGTGTGTGTGCGAGCGAGGACTCACACACACCTCCAGTGTGTGCGTTAGATCCACTTGTGTTAAACTTTCTCTGAAACCTGGTGCTGCTTCCAGATGATTCATCAGACGGTAGCTGTTAATCTTTTATTTCTCCTCGTTTGATGTCATGTGACTGTGGACGGGTTAGAAATCACAATATTTCTTCATTACATGTTTGATCATATGTTGAAAATGTTAAATTTTGTGGTGTTTTGTTTTTTTTCCCGTTGGCTGTAAAATCTTGCGCAACACCCCCCTGAGTGCTCCAATGTGTTAATCTACAGATGGTGTGTTTTCCACAGATTATAGGGCTTTATAGTTTTGACCGGCATTTTAAAACCTTCTTCTCTGTCGCCGTGGAGATGCATTAAGCAGAAAAGTTGTTAACAACTCTTTGTTGTTTGTCTGTGAACTCTAATTTTATGCTTTTACAGTCCAACATGTACCAACACTTTTCCCATTGTACCCCTGGTTCTGTGATGTAGACGTTTGGAGCAAAGTGGACTCATTCACTCATGTGCCCTGCCCACAGGTTGTTTTTTTGTTTTGTTTTTTTTACACAGAGGAGACACAGCCGGACACTGCACACGATTTTTTTTCTGTCTGATGGAAACTGAAATGCCACAGTGCTGCTGTTCAGAGCGCAGGCTCCTGTTTACTTGCATCCCGTGTGTATTTCGGGGAGTCGGAGGGCCGTTAACGTTGGCACGAGTGCTGTTTTGTTCCTGTAAGACATCTGTGTGCTCCAAACGGTGTAAGAAGGAAGTTGACTCTACTTTTCTTCCCCTCCCTCAGTGAAGAGAAAGTGAAAATCTTGTTCTACTAGTTTTTGAAGCGTGTCGTGTGTAGAACTGGAAACCTGATATCCCTTGTAAACATTAGTGGGTCATGGTGGTACATTGTATTGTGAATATTGTATTAATTCTTATCACCTTTACCCTTTTTAAAAGCAGCTTTTTATATTGATTAGGATATTCTCTCGATCACAGGTGGCAGTGGGGAAAGACTGAGTGCACTGATCATGTAACTTGAGTGCTGTTTTTTTGTTTTTTGACAATGGTCTCTCTAGTCTGTGCTTACTTTGATGCAGCGTCGGCATTTAGTTGGTAACCATGCTATTTTCGGTGGCTCAGTGGTCTGTTAAAAGTGTGGTTGTTCCGCCCAGCAGGAGTCTTGCCTCAGACTGGCCTAAAATGGGCAGAAATGGTGCTGAACAAAAGCTGCTTGTCGCTCGTACAAAAGTACTTGAAGCGTTGCAGCCGGGACCAAGCTGCATTGCTATTGCCTGTGCCTCTCAACAGGAAAGGTATAGCAAACTTTAAGAACCAAAACTACAACAAACAATTTACTGTTTACTGTAGTTCATTCAACCTGTAGTGTACTGATAAAGTCACAGCTGCTGTTGAGCAGATTGTAGCTGTAGCTCCACCACATAGCCTCATGACATCACACATTCACATAATTAATTACATGTCACTTATTCTTTTCACTAGAGATTCAGAACAGTAGGCATTTTGTGTGTTTGTCAGAGTGATTAATTGGTTGATTCAGATTAAGTGTCGCCGTTTGATGTCTCACTGTGTTTTCTGTCTCCTCGCCGTCACACAGAGAGACAACATGTTCCCGAAGGGCACCAAGCGCAAGTTCTCAGACTCCGGGGAGGAGCCGGTCTCCGCTGGCGACCAGGTCCCGCCGGCAGCTCCATCTGTGGCGGCTCGGACGCTGACGTCCTCTTACAGCCTGCAGCGGCAGTCGCTGCTTGACATGTCGCTGATCAAGCTGCAGCTCTGCCACATGCTGGTGGAGCCGAACCTGTGCCGCTCGGTGCTCATCGCGAACACGGTGCGGCAAATCCAGGAGGAGATGACCCAGGACGGCACCTGGCAGATCATGACCCAGGCCCTGGCGGCCGCACAGTGTCCCGCCGACCGCCTGGTGGCCACCGAGGTGCTGTGCCGGCAGACGGACGCGGCGGCTCAGGCCGGACAGAGCCCGAAGCCTTTCTCGGTGGTAGGTCTGGAGGAGGGCTACCACGCCGAGGAGGTGGTGATGGAGGGAGACGTGGAGACGGAGGTCACCATGTCCACTTTGTCGCCCGTCTCCCCCCAGCTGTCCTCTGCTTCCTACCTGGCAGGCCCCTTTGGCATGGGACCCTGCTGGGAGGAGGAAGAGGAGGACGGCGAGTGCGAGGAGGACGAAGAGGAGGACAGCGAGGAGTGTGTGTCGGAGGGAGAGGAGGCAGATCGGGACCACCTGAGCGCAGACTCCAGGACAGGGGAGCAGGTTTTTGGGACTTTTGAGATCAAGCACCCGGCGCCGCCCCCTGACCCTGCGCTCGAGGAACTGTTTTCAGACGTGGACCCGTCCTACTATGACCTCGACACGGTGCTGACAGGCATGCAGAGCGCCCCGAAGATGGGGCCGTACGATCTGCTGGAGAGCCTCTCCTCTCACGGGCCGACCACCCTGAGCTCCAGTTCGAGCTGCAGGTCAGACCTGAACGAACTGGACCACATCATGGAGATCATAGTGGGATCCTGAAACTCCGAACATTCCTTTGGCCTGTACTGATCCCTCAGACTCTTTCCAGACTATGCACAGTACACATGTGCATGTTCTGTATGTGGTATTGTTACACGTGGAGATTGTTGGGAGGTTTTGGGACAAGGTGGGAAATTAACAGCGAGCCGGGTAGATTTTTGGGATCGGCTGTTTGGGGCGTAGTTAGTCTGCTCTAACGGCCGCTTAGGCGAGTCGGCAGCTGCTGTTGGGACCTTCATCTTTTATTCAGAAACATGTGATTGGCAACACGTAGCAAAGGGGATCAAATTCATGAATTTTGGGATTCACGTGGACGACGCAGTTAGTTTCCTACTTTGTCGATGAAATCCAAAACACGCCAATATCTGTGAGAGGGCAAAGATAATTACCTATACCATGATGCATTCTTATTTACGTACTTTCCATGTTTACGTCTGTCATACATTCTGTCATACTAGCTCCTTCCGGTCGTACTCTGCCATTTTGTCCATTTCTATTTATTGTTACATGGACTGAGGAACAATTCATCACACTACATGCAGAAAACCAGAACAAATTGTAAATCCAAATCTATGAATCAATGCATATTTTCCTAAAGATTTGAGCAATTATGAATGGAATATATGTATATGTACGTATGTGTATATAGAAATATATTTTTTGCATTATACAGCTGGGGGATTTTGCAAGTATCATTTGATATTATTATTATTTTTCCCTCCCAAGCGGTTTTTAAGATTTTAATGTAGCCAGTCTTCCCATGGTTTGGTATAACGAGTGGACTGTAACCGGTGCACGTCGGGCACCGTCACACTTTCTAGGCGCTGTTCTTTCATTTTCTCAAAGCTTTACGCAGGACGTGGAAATGACCGCCGCTCGCCCGCCTGCCCCGCCGCACAGGTCGGTGAGGCGGCGGCTGTGGCGGCGGCGCTGGTTCAGATTTGACTGTTACTGGTAAGTTAACAGGTTCCCGTCCTGATTTACATACAAATCTAATAACAATAATAATAACTGCTTTTTTCCTGAAGCATTTGGAGAAACCACGGGGTGATAACTGCATCAAGAAGCCATATTTCTTTCTCTCATTTGTTAGAACTGCAAATGAAGAATTCTGTGTGTTAACCCAATCTAATTTATTGTTGTTTTATTTATTGTATTTATTATATCTAGGTACAGACATGCCACATTGACTTCAAATCAACCACGAGGCCCGATGAAATTATATTTATCCAAATTTCTCCCTCCGTTTTGAATGCAGTACCTATTTATTCCTCACCTTTTTTATTATTAGTAATAATAATAACCGGGTTACTATTCAAATCACTATGCAGCTCTGTCATACGTGTTTCAAAATGATTGTATACGACTCAAATGTCCTTTAATTCCTTTTATGCAAACAGTTGCCTTTTCTCCTAAAGATGTGGAAAATCAAACGCATTTCTTTCAAAATTGTTCCTTATCACGATGAAGAGATTTTAAACTCAGGCAAACGAAATGTATTGACAAGAATACAGTATTACGACACGCTTAATACCTTACCACAACACTCCTGAAGGATGTCACTTCTGGTCTGAATGGGAGCTAGAACTTCAAAGACTAATTACCGTTGTAAAATGTATGCATTTTTTTATATTAAGGAAAAAACATTGTAGCATCTTTGTAAATATTTTTTATAATAAAAGGTGCAACTATTGATTGTGTGTTGATCTGTTTCCTTTCTACACTTCACTGACCTGTATTAACTTCATGGATAAACCGCTCTGAATATTTCATCTGCTGAACCTGGTTTCAAAGTCGAGCTGGGCGATGTTCATCGTATAGAAACGATGCGGTGCTGCGGCTCATTGTTGGCGTTTTCTATAATGTTTGGACAAACATGCACAGAGGAATAAGATATCTGAGGCTTTGGATACACAATACTTTTATGTAGGATCGAGTCATTGTCGGGTTTGGTCTTCTCATGGGATTTATTGACCTAAAGAAAAGTATAGAATATCACCAGTCAATCTTTAATAGTGGAGATTTAAGTGACCGGGGGAACTGGGTTAGAGTGAATGGAGTCAAAACCTTTTAATACTCGTGTCAGTTATTAAAACATCTGTTAAAATCCGTAATCCGAGCTGCCACGATCAGGTAAATCCTGAAGGTGTTGGCTCCGTTTTCACTTGTAATAACTGAGCAGTGACTTGGACGTGGCTCGGCTGCAGGAGGACCTTTGTCCTCACGTGTTCTCATGTGATGATGTCGGACCGCGAGGTCGCGTGTTAGATATGCAGAGAGACGCACGATGGACTCAACAGAACAGGACTGTTGTGTGTTTGCAGGTCAGGGCAGAGCGTACAGCTAACATATTCACTGTGGAATTAGGGATTTTCTATTAATAATGAATTCTGCTTTTGCCTCTCGTGTTCTGAAACATGCAGCGCTCCAATAAAAAAATCCCAAAGTCTTGTCTGAAACTGTCAGAAGGTATTTATTGGTAAAGCTCTGGCTCACTCTGCACGTCGGCCTGCCTCGTCTTGGTTTGCCTTTAGTTAAAGATTAATGGCTTCTCGGTGACTCAGCACAAACGCAGCCTGAGGAAAAAACCAAGTCATCAGAGAAAGAGACTATTGTGTCTTAGAAAGCTCCGACAGAGGAACAGTGAAAACCAGCAGACGAGACGCACCAGAACTCCGTTTACACCGTGTCATGTGAACGGGTGACATGTTTCTTCACCTCTGACACGTCTGGAAGCAAAACCTGACATTCAACACCACAAAACCTGATAATACCTGATAATACACGTGTTGACTGCAACACCTTTACAAATGTGCGTGCTTACCGCTGACAGTACAAAGGATGGACGGCGTGTCCGCGACGTCACCCACAGGTTCATGAAGCGCCATGTTGGTAGACCTACTTCTCCCGCCTCCCGGCTAATTCAAAGGTCGGCAAAGACGTGGATCATCTGTAACGACACCCACCTGTCAATCAAAGTGTCCACACTCTTAATCCTGCATAACTTTAAGCCTTAATATAATGTGAACAGGTGAGTTGTATATAAATTCACCCTCAGTACAGTTGTCATGAACGGGGAAATTAGCTACAGAGACCAAAACTGTTTTTTGTACCAGGCTGTAAACATGTTTATTTCTGCTGTGAAGTTGGACATTTGGACATGGGGACTTATGGAGACTGACTCACTTCTGGAGCCAGCCTCAGGTGGACGTTAGAGGAACTGCAGGTTGTGTCTCATGCTGCCTTCAGGTGCCTCTCATAAACTTCTGTTAGCTGTGTTTGAGAGATGAATTAAATAAACTAAACTGCACACACGGCTGTTATAATTCACTCACTCCACGTTGTGGTTTTTTCGCGCTCGCGGTCTCTGTAACGGACACACAGACGTTACAGAGTGTGTTTGGTGGTGACGGCTGAAAGCAGAAGTAGGAGTGATGCTGTGATGCTTCTGGAGGAAGGAAGAGGCTGAGAAACGTGAATGAAGACTTTCCTTATTTGGTGCTGCCTTCCTCCGGCTTCCTGTCACGTTCTTCCTCCTGCGTCATCTGTCCCTTTAAAATGCTGCGTTCAGGCTCGCTGCAACTCTCCCAGCATTCCAGGCATTTCTCTAACTCTGATGAATTTATATTTATTTGATAATGTTTTAACACACAAACACATTTTTATTTCTATATATTGAATTCTGGGCCACTGTTACATTCAGACTGACGTGTCCTCACAGCTTTTTTCTTTCTCCACTGTGAGACAGGCCTGTGGTTTGAGTGACTACAGTGTTCATGACGACTGGAGATGTCTGTAATCTTTCTATCCTTCAAACACAAAACACACTGGCATGCACGGGCGTGTTTTATTTTGAAAATCGACCAGATTCTCTATGCTGCGTCTGTGTCTGTGTCTGGCTTCCTGTCAGCTCGAGCTGCTCTGTGCAGATTGACACGGGGCTGATCGTGTCAATGTTTCAGGTTTGAAACATTGACTAGAACGGCCATGATCAGCGTGATGGAGAAAATACAGCGTCTGTGACACGTAAATCTGTCTATAGAGCCGATATTTGTTTAGGTCTGTCCATTCTGGGCTACCGTAGAAACATGGTGGACTCTGTGGAAGAGGACCAGTCTCAGTCTGAGGGTCTAAAAACACAATAATTATCTTTAGTTAATTATACACCAATGAACACAGAGATATACATATTATATTCAGTGTCTGCCATATTCTGCACAGAGCACAGCAGACCTTTAAATGCATCTTAATGTTGTGGCATTACTTTTATTAACTGATGAACACTGTGACACTTATTTTAAGTAAAAGTAGAAGTAGTTTTACACTGTATCTGAATACTTCTTTGTATTCTATTTAGTGCCTGTTGTGTATTTATAATAACCTTTAATCTCTTGATCATCTTGCCTGACTTCTGCTACACGTGTGCTCCGTTGTCGCTGCTGACTTTTCCGAGGCGGCCCTGAACGCGGCGGCGGCCGCACATTCGCTGCCCCGTGAGTGGCGGAGGCGGAGGCAGCTCAGCGGCCCAGCCGACCAATCATCGCCCGGCCAGGAGCTCCGAGCGTCGGCCGCGGCTCCGCCTCCTCCCCCCCTGCCGCCGTGGACGGACCGGAGCGAGCGCTCCTCTTATTCCCGGAGCTCCACAGCTCAGGAACGCGGCGACGGAGCGACAAGGGCCCGAAGACACGACGGACTGACGCAGCTCATGACTCTGTGGAAGGACACGACAGGTGGGACTGAAACTTACTAATTAATTACTAATTACTAATTACTAATGTCTCCAAGTTTAACGGAGCTGCTGTGTCCTCCGGGCACCGGGAGGGTTAGGCTGATCTTCAGGGGTCCTGTAAGTGGGATGGAGGGAAATAATTCAGTTATTATAGTAATTTAAAAAGAGGATACTTCAGGAACAGTCATAGTTTAATTAGTCAGGTTGTTTTTCCGCCAGTTAAATGAGTTTTAAGCTTTAAATGGGTCAAACTCTCATGATGAGTCTCAGTGAAGTAACCGTGTGTGTGTGTGTGGATGAGTAAAGTCTCAGTCTGCAGAGGTGTCTCATCGTGACTCACACAGACACAGACATCCACCCAAACTTGTTCAAAGTGAATGAGGGAATAAAGGTTGGAGCTGTTACATAAACTGGATGCAGCCTGATGTGATCCTGAATGTGTCACTCAGTGTTCCCAAAAATAATCTCAGCCACTGTTCAAGTTTCTGTGCACAACATTATTATATTAAATACCTTTTTAAAGCGTAAATGTTGTGCATGCTACAGTGCATATAGTGTAGTATCTGCAGGTCGTGCATGTCAAAGTATCTGAACCTCAGAGGTTTGCACCATGTGTCAGTGTTCAGCTTCTGAAACTGCAACCATCAGTGCATGAACGTGTGCATGAGGTGTGTGATGTAAAAGAGTGTTTAGATGCTGCATGTCAGCAACACACACACACACACACACACACACACACACACACACAGGCAGTTATAACCATACATAGTTACATAAACGGTATCTGCACACACACACATACAGTGAATATATAATAGATCAATAACGTGTGAGTCTGTCTGAAAGAGTCGATGACACGATTTTAGACTAAATATTCTCAGCTGACATTAGCGTTTATGTAACTATGTATGATATATAATATATATGTGTAATATATTGGTGTTTATCCAGCAGTGTGGACTGTGATTTACAAACCGTGACAGTCAGAGACGTCGAGATCGATTAACAGAGAAGCAGCAGCTCCTTTAGAATCTGTCTACAATGTATATTTAAAATCATTTTACATGTTAAAGAATAATAACTTGTTATTTTCTTTCATGTTCATAATTAGTTCAGTTAAACTTCTCAGTCGTGGTTATATCGGCACATCAGTAATCTGTGAAAACCACTGAACACTGTCTTTAAAATGCATCGCCTCTAACATGCATATATCTGCTGATGTAGGTCGATGTTGGGCCGCGGTGTGAAGCGAAAGTGGAGCTGCTTGGCGGACCTGGAGGCCGAGGCTCTACCTGCAGAGAAGGGGAAGAACGGGGAGGAAGGTCCTGGGGATGAGGGCAGCTTCCACGTGGCTCCATCAGAATCTGACATGAGCCACCTGCAGCAGCGTCAGCTGGTGCTCGGCCTCTGCTTGGAGAAGCTCCAGCACTACCAGGCCGGGGTGGAGCTCAGCCTGCGTCGCTCTGTGTTGCTCATCAACACGCTCAGGCAGATCCAGGAGGACATGCAGAGCGACGGCGTGGAAACCTGCACGTCGGAGACGCTCCTCAACAACGTCCACGCTGACTCCTGCCTTCTCAGGGACGACGTCAGGGAGGACATGCCGGTTACGTGCCCCGGCTGTTCAGAGGGAGATGGGGACAACCTGCCTCTGTCTCCACCGCTGTCCCCAGAATTCCCCTCTCAGGAGGCAAACAGCTCGCCCGACCAGCAGAGATCACTTCCACCTGCAACGATCAACTCTTTTAGTGACGCAGTAAACGCCATGGGCTACCTCAGCGACCTCGCCCTGGACGACATCTTTGAGGACATTGACACGTCCATGTACGAGACTTCCGATCTGCCTTCTGCCTGGGCGGCGGGCTCCCTGTGGCCCGTCAGCGTGTCGCTTTGGGCGGATGAGGACGTTAAAATGCGCCCGTCCAGCCACGCCTCAGCTGGGAGTCTCCAGTCTTGTCTGATGGACCTGAATGAGCTGGACCACATCATGGAGATTCTGGTAAAGTCCTGATCAGCTGCACAAACTCCTGAACATTTACTGCACTCGGTAATCAAGAACTTGGAAAGTGGAGAAGGGGAACAAGGACTAATCTGAGGGTTGATGGACTCGTGACTTTGGATCTTTAAGGCTCCGTCTGGTTCAGGTAGTTGAAGGTAGAATTAAACAATAATTCTGTTGTATGTAACTCGTTTAAAGGCAGCATCTTGAGTTACATACACAAGTGTGTGCCTCAAATTAGACATGAAATATTTATTATGGTGGATTAAGACAGAAAGGAAACATCCACTCAACGCTTTTATACTGTTTAACTAACATACAGACGGTTCATCGAATCAAACACTGCTGTCGTGTTTTGGGTAGTGGGTGAATAATCTGTAGTAAAAGTATTGGAGGCTTGTCTAAGGTGTAACACCTAAAGTGCAACACTTGTAAAGGAAGTGTTGTAACCAACAGACTGATGCCGTGTAACAGTCTAAGAGCGTCAAGGTGGATTTTCCTGAATTGGGTAAAACTGTAAACGCAGATGGAACCTTAAATTTCCAACCTTGCCGTGTTTGTGCCACTTTCCCTCCGTGTTTTATTAAGTTTAAGTGAAAGCTGCTGCTGCAGCGCCTCTCTGAGTGAATCCACCACTCAGGAAGAAGAAACCTGAGCCGCCGAGGTGCGTGCGTCACTCGGGCTGTCAGATCAGACCCGGGTTGATTATTAATTAAAATCTCTTCAATTACTTAAGAGGGTGTGCTTTAGCGAGCCGGGAGGGCAAAGGCCTGGGATTCCTTTCAGTGTACAATCTGAGTTATTGCTCCATACGAGATCTTTAATGAGTCTTTGTGGCTGTTGGCGTGCAGCAGTCAGACGGCGGACAGTAAAACAGCCAAAGAAGTTAAAAAAGAAAAAGGATGACATCTGATAGAGAACTCGATGGATCGCCTTTATCTAATATTATTATTTATGAATGAAAAACCACAAACTGCAGCAGATATTATTTGTTCTTTATATGTAGAGTCTATTGTTTGGGTGTGAGTGTAACTTATAATGACCTTGGACTGTCAGTGCATCGGCTGCCATGTCTTCAAACTCTCAGAGCCTGTAGAAGAAACATCCTCATCCTTTCACCATGTGAACAGTTTATCCTTCTCGGCAGCTTGTGTTTACGGTAAATGCGACGTGTCATGAACGCAGCATAAAACGTGTATTTTTTAAACAGTAATGTAATCCCAGTCTGGTTCTGACTGAGGAGCCGATCGCCTCGAGTCAACAATCAGGACAACTTTGCCATGTGTCAGAGAATTGTAAACGACAACAGAAGCCTGTGTGTATTTTTATGGCCATGATGTATGAATTTTTATTGTAACGTTGGGAGTTTTTTAAGCCGTTTTTTACGTGTTTCTACCTGCAACAATCACCTGTCCTGCAGAAGAGATGCAGTGAACGAAGGACTGTCCGACCTTCACTGTCCGGTTTACTCCTGTTCTACCTCCTGATGTCTGTCTGTTGTTGGTTTACCTGGACACTCCTGTTTTTACGCCGTGAGCCATGGACTGATTTATTTCATCGTTTCTACTCGGCTGAAAAAAAATCCAATCGAATTCAACGCTTCTCCTGTCAGACCAAAGTGATCTGTCCTCGTCTCCATCTCTTGTCTCGTGTCGACAACGTGCCTTACTACTGAACTTGAGTTTTATTGGTGTCGAGGTTTTTGTGGTCGTCTAAACTCGAGCCTCATTGATAAAAACTGTGGCGAGGTGTTATGTAAAAGCACCGAGCGCCAGAACCGCCATCGTCCCTCCCTTCTTCTTGGTCTTTTTCTGTGCTCAGTGAACACACCACTGGCATATGAGCTTAATGTATCCTGACAGGCCGACAGTGAACTAGCTGAGGGAGGAGGTGGCAGAGAGGGCTGGGAGGGAAAAATAAGAGGAGGAGGAGGTGGAGGAGGAGGAGGAGGGGTGGGAGGAAGCAGCTTGTGTCACGTGTTCGGTAGGAGGAGTTCAGAGCTTGTTTTGCCCAGACTCAGACCACCGACCAATCACATGAGATGTACGAGGAGCGAGATTGATGTACGAGGAGCACACGGCTGCTCCAACAACAACTTGTTTTTGCTCTGCACAGTGAGGCAGTGTGAATCTGTTGGACTTCAGCCTGTGAAATAAATAAATCCACTTCTCATTTACATAATCTGTCACCGACAGAACCGAACAACAGAAAGCAGAAATCTGCAGTGTTATTTATATTTGTATGAAAGTCAGAGAGCGCCAGCCGGGTCTGTAAAGCACAAGCTGTATGTTGTTGATGCTGATTATGATTTAAATGTAACTGAAGGATGGGTTTGATAAAAGTAATACGATGGTAATTAATAATGTATTGTATTTTTTGTGGAATATTTTATAGATTTTATTCAATAATACACTAAAAAATACCCTGAACTGCAGCGTGTGTGTCTTCATTGTCCTCGTTATGTAACACCACAGACCTGATCATAAAAAACTGATCCTGAAACAAATTATTACTCCCAGCCTCTCCAACAAACACCGAGCTGCACACCAGCCATGCATACACAATGAGGTATTAGTCAATACATGACTGACTGCATGTTTTTCTGCAGCTCTTGGGCCTATTTACCCTGAGTTCAGCCTCCCAGGGAAACCTTTCCCTCAGACCATCCCCCTGCCTTCTTTACTGTGACTGGTTAACCATGTTTGTAATCTAACCTACAGCTCTTGCATGGTAAAGCTTGTTATGTGCAGTAAACAGCCTGGAAGTCCTAGATCAGGGCAAAATCCCCCTGCTGATGTTTTTCCATGCAGACCTGAGGAGTCAAACTGAAGCAGAGAGCGCCACCTGCTGACCCCCTGCCTGAAATGCAGACATGTGCTGGTGTCCTGTAAAAGCATGACGGAGCATATTTCTCAGTGTTAGTCGATGCCTTGGTGGCTTGTTTGTTGTTTTTCTGCAGCTTCATCGTGAACCCGATCCCCGCTCAGAACCAGCCTCGGAGCTCCTGAGTGAATCCAGCAGTTCAGTTCTTATGAGTGAGGCTCAGAGGAATGTCACTTTCCAGTTATGGAAAAAGCATTGAGTGAGGAGCCCGATCATGTTTCACCCTCTGCAGCACTACAGGTCAATACTCAAACACTCTACGGTGATGAGATGAAGCAACACTGACACAGAAGACCGTACTATTTATCTAATTTATTCGAGTGGCAACATGTTGTACCAGGCTGTAAACATGTTGGACACTTCTGACTCACTTCTGGAGCCAGCCTCAAGTGGACGACAAGAGGAACTGCACTTTGGCACTTCTGCATTGGCTTCGAGGCCACCATGCTGACCTGCCATGTTTCTACAGTAGTTCTGGTTTTCTGTGGCTTCCACACTCGGCAGGAGAAGGTGATATGAGACGTACGCCCTCAGTAACTACACCACTAAATGCCACAACATCCTACACACTCATTGAAACTCTAGCCATCTGTTTCAAAAACTTCTTCTCTAAAACAACAAAAATAAAATTCCTCAAACTTAGATGAAGTTCATGACTCAGTGACGTCTGTCAATTCTACCTAAACAACAACAAAAAGCTTCAGACATGAAGCTGGGGAGGGAATTTTAACCTAAATGTGCCGTCTTCTCTTTTCGGTTTCTTTGTGCTCTTCTCTCTTTTGCATTGCTTTCTCGCTGCAGCTTCTTCTTCTTCTTCCATCTTTCAGCACATCACTGAGTCTCCAGGGACTCGCACAGAGGCAGAGTTACAGTAGATGTTGTTTTTGTTAAGGGCTGGAATTCAGGGAGTGGTCACACACGAGGAGGAGCAACACGTGTGCTACTGCACACACACAACCACTGCTACAGCTACCACACAACACATGGTCGACACATCTATCTATCTATCTATCTATCTATCTATCTATCTATCTATCTATCATCGGCGATGACACTGCATATTGGTGTGGTTCAGTCGTATAAATATCTGAATGTCCGCCTGTGGCCCAGCAGAGTGCTGCGGTGTGTCAGTCTGGGTTTAATGTTTCTCTGCAGGCAGACATCAGCCTACTGCGGCGGAGTTAAGCCGGGCTTTGGCTCCGTCTACCAGGCTGACTCAGCACACACTCTCAGAACAAACAACCTCTGCTGCAAAAAAAAACAAAGGGATGGACCCGATGGATGCATGGATCGAGCTGTTAGAACAAACACACTAAAGAAGATCGAAACACTTCACACGTCTTAAAACAACAGTCAGATGAACATACGAAGTGTGTGTTTCCTCCTGTTCATAGTTAATATGATGCCTTCATGTGAATATCTTATTATCTTTAGTTCACTTTGTGTCTCTGTGCTGAGCTGTGGTTGAAGAAAAGAAACAAAAAAAGACAGAAACTTTGAAAAATACCAACTTGATTTGAACTGAGACAGATGACGCTTCATAATAACTTCAGATAAACTGCAGGTAAACGGCTGTGAGTCCAGAGAAAGTTAACTTTGGTTCTGTATAATATATAAAGGTTAGTTATCTTGGTAAACAAAGAAGTAATCGTTTCACAGTTACTGTACCTATCACTGCCAATATGCAAAGTAGTTTTTCAATCTCGTGATGTTCCTTCTTAGTCTTCGTCTTCTTATTAATTCCATCTTTTTCTCGCCTGCCGGCCTCTCCTTCTGCGGCGCTGGTGCTAAAGGAATTTCATTGGTCTGGTTTAAGTGAAGAGTTTTAGCGCCCCGCACTGGTCTGAAAATGTTACAGCATGTCTCCTGACCTCAACTAAAAGATGCATACTTAGAATTTCTGTGAGTTTTTATCTTAAAGATCCTGAATCACAGCACAAAAATATCTCTGTCAGTATTTAATTCATCTTATATGGAACCAGAACCAGCACAGGCTGACGAAATCTGATGATTTAATCTAATTTAATTATTCTCTCAATTGCTCATTTCATTGTTTGTCTAACAAATGTGTAAAGCCCAGGTTGATGTTTCCAAATTTCCAAACAAAAACAAGTCCTCAAAGTAAGAAGCTGGAATGAGGGTTTGTTCTAGTGAACCCAATACATTCAGAAATAGTTTATTATATTAATAACTTAACGTTAGCTATGAAAAAAATATCAAGATGTGAAATCTAATCAGAGGATCAGTCTCAAAATGAACTGTGTCCCTGTCTTGTGACTCTTTGAGTAACTCAAGTCTCAACTTTGACTTCCCGATGAAGCCAGACATGGGAATGTATCTGACAAGCTACATAATAAATTCCTTTTTATCGGATTATGTGTAAGTGTTTTACAAGGTCCTCCAGACACCGTGGAGATTCAAGCACAGGACGAAGATGAACGGCCTGAACACCAGCGTTCACGTAGAAATGGATTTGAACCGGCGTCCTCTGACTAAGAGGCTCCCATTCATTTTTCACGGGGAAACAAATTAGCTGCTGGTATGTTGTTTTTCTTGAATAACAGTAAGACAGAGGCGGGTCACAGGCACAGTTGATTTGTATCAAGAGGTTCTTGGAAAGGTTGTGACCCCCCAACCACGTGGACTCGCTAACTCAAAAGGGGAAATCAGGGAAAGTTTGCGAGCGTAGCCAACCTACTGCTGCCAAAACGACCTCACTGGATCTGACTTAGTAAAAACACTGGAGCAGATTCTGTGCAAGTGAAAATTTAAAAATTTAAAAATATGTATTTTGGCAACATGATGCTGAAGCATGACCATGAGAATTGTATTTTCAAAACTAGTTTTTTATTGCTTGATCTGTTTTGGACTAAATGTATCAGAACCAGAGGTGGAAAGTTCATTCATCCAAGTACCTAATCTTCAAGCACTTTACTTGATTGTCTGTATTTTGTACTTCTTCATTCCACAGAGTGAAATATTGTTCTTCTTACCTCACTAGATTTATTTGGCAGCTATAATTATCGGTGACTTTGCAGAGTAAGATTTTACAAACAAATTGTACGATGCTGTTAAAAATGAGCCAGCTGATGGTGGTTCGGTTCCCCTGGGCGCCTTCCAACTGGGAGGAGACCCTGGGGCAGACCTAGAACCTGCTGGAGGGACTACATAGCCCATCTAGCCTGGGAACACCTCGGGATCTCCGTACATACTGATATTAAGTATAAACCATATGCGGACCATATACAAACTGTATGCGGAGAAATTTCTGATATATAATTTTAATTAAATAAATTAGAAACATTGAATACCAACAATAATACAAAAACTTGAATGAAAATCCTATAATATTTTTGTTTCAGTGTCATCACAGCCATGCAGGTAGCGTGTAATGTGCATAAATGGCCGTGGCTCACTGACAGCTGGTGGGGCCCTTGAGCAAGGCACTGTACACCCGGGCACTGTGAAATGACGGCCACCGCTCCAGTATATATGTCACTATGTGTGTGTTCCTGTGCATGTTCCAACAGGTGCCAGCTCGGGTTACCTGATGGGATAAATGCGGAGAAATAATTTCCGTTCCAACATGATCAATAAAGTTTCAACTTAGTTTAACTTAAATCCATGATGATGGAGAGAGAGTAAGTGGAGTCCAAATGGAAAACATATGGAAGAGAAGTGCAGATCAGGAGGATAACATAACATCTGTTGTACTGGTCAAATATATCCTGAGTACGTGGTGTAAACAGTTCGAACAAACTGCTGCAGACCTGTTTCATAGTTCAATAAGTATTTCAATAACAGTTTAACAGCTGTGACTGTTTTCATGATGATGATGATGATGAGGATGATGATCAGTCTTGGACGGAAACCAACCCATGTTCTTGAACAAGAGTGATACTGTGGCTGCGCTGTCTGCACGGTTCAATCTAATTAGCCCCAAATGAATTATGAATGTGGGTAATTAAAGGCAGAGTCGAAGCTATTAGTCACATCGGCCACTGCTCGCATGTACATGAAACACATGCGTGTGGCGGAGGTGCATACATGGAGCTCCATCATATGTTTGTCACGTGAGAGGGGAGCAGATTTTTGAGCTGTATGCTGTAACTGCATTGATTACAGATAAAAGTTACAGCGTTCAGTCAGACATAATGATGTTATATTATATTAATCACTTCATGGATCTTCTGTGGAATGTTTGGATTAAATTAATTTGATGTTTTAATCATTAGTTTTAATCACTGTAATCTACACTAGACGTCTGACTAACTAACTCATGACACCTGCACTGAGGGTGAATTTATATACAACTCACCTGTTCAGGTTATATTAAGGCTTAAAGTTATGCAGGATTAAGAGCGTGGACGCTTTGACTGACAGGTGGGTGCTGTCACAGATGGTTTGTTTGAGCACTCAGGTCCACTGAGGTCACTTTTTTGACATTAAGACCTCAAACTTAATTTGCACATGCAGCCCTTACACTGCACTGCCTGTCAGAGAGGAGGAGGATAAATCAGATCTGAAAGTCCAAAGTTTCTTGGAGAAAGAATTAAATTCGTCTTTCAGTCAAAACTGAACTGAAATTAAAGTACAAAGCGTCTCATTGTCTGTCGGGGTCACTAGTTTTTATTCTAACAGAGGAGATGACGTGGGCTGTCACCTTCCCCTAAATCATCTGCTCTGTGAGGAAAGCATTGTTTCAACACTGCTAGACATCTCTTGTATCACGTAGAGATAAAAATGGTCGCTCATGGTCACTGGAAGTTCAACACATGATTCTGTCTGGATCAACCCTATAATGTGTTTAGACACGGTTAAATATTCCACTCATCACTCGTTATTAGGTTTTGAAACAGATTCAAGTCTGTACATGGAAAAGTCTGAGGCAACACAAACACCAAGTCTTATCCTCTGAATGCCAAACACACTGAGGTAACAAACATAATGTCTTACACGGGAGGAAACTAAATAACGGAGGCGGTGCATGAACCTCAACTACGTAAACATTTCATCCAGAAACTCCCAGTTTCACAATCGCACACGCCCAACAACTGAAACAACGGCTGCTGAACGAGAAGAGAAACTGAGGAATAACTTTTTACTTACCTGTCTATGCGGGGATTCGAACCAGCAACCTCCCAGCCTCAAGTCCACCACTTTAACACGACCAATGTTGGAAGCTGAAAAAATACCAGTACATATTTTATCATCAGATATAAACAATGTAGAATGAAGTCTGATTCAATTACAACAAATGTAAACAGAGAAAAGATCATCATGTAACAGTTATCCTCATCATCATGGAGCCTATCCCAGCTGACTTTAGGTGAGAGGCGAGGTACAAGTCACTAGTTCATCACAGCACATAGAGACAAACAACCGTTCACACTCACATTCACACCTACGGACAATTTAGAGTCACCGATTCACCTGTTCATGTCTTTGGACTGTGGGAGGAAGCCGGAGTACCCGGAGAGAACATGCAAGGCCGAGGTTCGAACCAAGAACCTTCTTGCTGTGAGGTGACAGGACTGACCACCAGAGATGTATAGTAACGAAGTGGAACTACTTAAGTACTGTACTTAAGTACTAAAATGCAGTATCTGTACTTTTTTGGAGTATTATTTTTTCCCCCAACTTCTACTTTTACTGCACTACATATCTTTGATGAATTTAATACTTTTACTCCGATACATTTTTCATGTGCTGAATCGTTACTCGTTACTATTGTAGCGTCCAGCCGGACACGTGATGAATGACGAGGCGATATTGAACAAACTGCATTTATTGCTGAACGGTTTGGTTACAGGACTCGGTGACTGTCGGCCGTAACCACGCCAAAAAAACAACAGAACAGTCCCGGTCTCACATCAACCTCGCTCGTGCGCCGTACGTCATACACCTGACTCACCCAGGTGCGCTCTCACCTGCTGCCCCGCCCCCTCGCTCTCGCATTCATCCAGACGCATTCACAGACCATGGGAAATCACAGAACTCTACCATGAACATTGTAACACTGTAACATTAGAAGTTGTGCCTTAATAAATATTTGAAATAATATAAACAACAGTACTTGTACTTTTATTTGTACTTTTACTTTCAGTACTTGAGTAGCATTTTTTACATACTTCTACTTGCAATACTTAAGTACAAAACATTTTGAATACTTTAGTACTTTTACTTAAGTATGGTGTTTAAAGAACACTTCAACTTCTACTCAAGTCAGTTTTTTGATATAGCACTTGTACTTCTACTCCACTCCTTTACTCCAGTACTTTATACATCTCTGCTGACCACTAAGATCACATTCCTCCATAAAGAAATGCATTTCAAAAGCAAAGTCAAAGCATGTCAGTGACATCGACGTCTTCAACATGCCTCTTCTGTGCGTGGAGAATTAAATCACGCTGTGTGCATGGAGACATAATTCATTTCCAACAGCGCTGAGAGCAAAGCGTGATGGAGATCAGAATCACCAGCCGAGATGTTTACAGCTGTATCTATCTTACACAACACCACCGCTGCCTGTTTCCACACAGCTGAGTCACACAAAACACCTCAAGACACCTGAGAATATAACTCCACCACAGTCAACGTACGTCAGATTAATTATTACCTGGTGTATCATAGACGACTGAGAAGATTTCACACTGCAAGTATCCTGAGTTATATGCTCACAGAGGAGAAATGACACTTTAACATCCTTGTTGTTGAGTTTCCTACAGTCAAACAAGCGCTCAAAGGAAGCAGCGAGCAGGAGGATGAAGAAAGCGCAGATCAGGCAGATCAGGGTGACAGCTGGATTAATGTTTCATGCAGTGTCCTGGGTGGCTTTGGGGTTTACCATGCTGACCATGAGGTGCCACGGAGTCCTCGGTTAAAGTCCAGCTGAGAACCTTTGGTGCATGTCATCACCCCTCTTTCACTTCCTGTCATATTTCTACTAAAATAATACCAAATCAAAGCCACAGAGTCACTGACTGTAAAGCTATGAATGAAAACAGACAATGCTCTGCTGTGCTACAGGTTTACAGATGAGGTTACGCCGACGGAGACGCCAACCAACCTCTATAAAAATCTGTTCTGCAGGTTATTTAGTCACAAACCAAAGTACTGGACAAATTAAAATGATCATAAAAGAATATGAATGTCTGAAACCACCAATCAAAGTCAGTGAGGATTGGAGCCAGTCCATCGTGTAGATAAAGAGGTTTCACTCGGTGAATGAAACTTTGGCCTGCTGGTAGAGAAAGCTTCTTTCATGGTTACCAATCCAAAACAGTTTGAGATGCTTCAGCCTGGACCCAAGAAAGATCAGAGGACTCAAAGTATAAAAGGGGCTTTATGATAAATAATTACGAGGCTGCTGGCCTCAGTATTTGTGGGACTTTCTGCTCTTTAACGTGTTCAGCTGAAGTATGCAGACCGCCCTCGAGTCAGCCAAGGTGAGCCTGCACATCTGCGCTCTCTGCTAATGAACATGAAAGTCCCAGAGTCCGATTTTAAATCTGCGTGACTCCAGCAGAGCGTATGGATCACTTCAAGTCATCCGTGCACATTCCAGCAGAACAGCATGAAGCCTGTGGCATGCATGTTGTGTTTGTCCTCATGTGTACATGTGTGTAAGGCTTCGCTGCCATGTGACGCTGCCTCATTTCCATCAGGTTTGCTTCTTCACAGCGTGTTGTGTGAAACCGAGCAGCCGCATTTCTCTGGGAAAACGAAGTGCGCTCTTACTTTTCACAAGGTCGCACACCTTTTCCCGACATCACAGCGAGTTAACTGCAACAAATTCATCAGCACTGCTTCAGAACGAGCAAAGAACGCGGCTGTGTTTTAAACTGCTGGGACCAGAATAGGAAGAGCTGATCCTGTGTTCCTGTTCATGATGCTGAAGTCAGCTTGATGTGGGTGCAGCACTGTGCAGGACTTTAACATCATGGACTTTAAAGCAGCTGTGATCAATAGTTTTTATGTGACGGACATAGTGAATCCTCACCTGACTGCACAGATCCCTCAGTGTTTCATCATCTTTACTGTTTCCCAACATTTCACCTTCATACAGAGACAATATGTCGACTCTGCTGCTCACTGTCTGCTCCATGTGTAAATAAGCAACTTAAATAAGCAGCTCAGTTTTAAAGATGATCGTATGTCAGTGTGTGTGTCTATAGTTCATCATCGTTTGTGTTTTAAAATGAGACGTCAGATTGTTTTCTTTTATTTTATATATATATTTTTGCCGTGGGAAGACATGCTGACTGTTTTCATCACATCCAAATCTTCTTTTAAGAAATTTGAGGCTACAAATAAGCAACTGCAGAAACGCCTAATTCTGACATTTGTAAATAAAGTTTTGCTGTTTTGAAATGGCAGAAGGAAGCAGCCCAATGATCAGATATGATAACAGATCTTAGCTTCTGACATTTTGGACTCATTTAATGTAAATTTCTTGTTTCAGCGGATTTTAAATGAAGTTCTGACCCATCCATCCATACATACAGTATGTGGCAGCGGCAGCATTTTTACCCTCTGGTGGTTTGAGAACTACAAACTCTTTACGTTCATTGGATGAACACTGCCAGTCAGCGTTTACATCCACATCTACACCTAGTTACGTGAGTTACTTGTGCAAACAGGATGCAACTGATCAATGTGCCTAAATTGAATGTCACACCAACACAGCACAGATATTTATAGATACAATGGGCAACTACCATTTTCATATGCATGCTGCTGTTGTCTTCTACATTCACCATTACGTGACTAAATATTTGATCATGAAATGGACACACAGGAAATTAAAAGAATGTGATGAAGTGGCTCCAACTTTAAGCAGCTGCTGAAACAGTTTTATGTGCGAGGACATGGCCGGGGTCTTTAAAAAACGAGACAGTGACCGTCTGTCACTTGTTTTAATGCGAGGAGGTTTTACCATCGCTGTAAGACGTGTGTCCGTAAGAAGAAGAAATAATATTGGTCAGCATCTGGACAGATATTCGAAGAAGTCCGGCTTGCTATTGTACTAATATGTGCATTGTTGTATGTTACATGTCTGCAAACAAAACTCTTCTGCCGTGTATTTAATGGCACAGCATTTTTGAAAGACTCCCGAGAAGACACCCGAGAAGCATCAACAACAAACCACAGAAAAGCACAACTGAGTGCTACTGATGTCCACTTTGTTCTGACTCGTGTCTTTTTGCACGCTAACCTTCTCATGTAACGTGTTTTTTTCTGATAAATGCTTCGAAAAATTCCAAATAATATGACGAGAAAATGAAGAAAAATCCTGCATGTGGTCCTCCTTTTTCTCTGAAGCCAGAAATTGATTTGAAGGTTTTAGAAATGTTTTTTGAACTCGTGCCAACACTAAACGCTGTGTCATTCGCTCCGCTCGTAGCCAAGAAGAAGGAAAAAAAGAAACGATGTAAAGAGATTATCTCATTTGTCTGGATTTGCTCTGACTTGAATACAGATTCAGATTCACAATGACAAAAGTAGAGCAACTTTAAAAAAAAGGGAGCGGGAACAAAAACCTTATCATTAAATTAGTTGAACTGAAGCACAATGGGATAAAATAACTGTAATTATTCCCCACGTCTGAATAATAGCTCATTTTCTTTCATCAGACTGATTTGCTGCATCACTGGAGAGAAACTGCATTTTTCATTGAGCACAGATGTAACTGAAAATATCTGCCCTGATACCTGATATTATTATTTTTGCCCTGCTGGGCAGACACACCCATCAGGAGCACTACTGGAAGTATGATTTAGAAATATTGCTGCGCTCGTGTTTTCAGACTTCCTCCTGTTGTTCCTGTGTAGCACACAAATGTAAAAACATTATGGAGGAAGAAGGGAAGCTACCTGAAACCTGCTGCCTGTCACCGTAATGCTACCTTTCATTTCTGCAGTATTGATCTGAGTGCTCGTCCCGACCTGGCTAATGCACTGCAAGCTTCACTCCCAGGTCCCAGCATCACTTAGTACTGACGATCAAACACCAACAGGATGAGTGCAGCGATTATTTGTTCAGATTTGTGGGCTATCGTCCAGCTGGCAGGTGAAACATCCTGATAGATTTTCTAATAAAATGTGATGCTGACAGAGAGGATGTTTGCAGAAATGTGAGGGACGTCATCCTGCAGACCCCCACCTGGGTAAATATACGGCCAGCATTAGTGACCTCCTCCTGGGGGAGGTACGGCTCCTCTCTGGTCAGCTGCCACGTCTTAATCGCATTTTAAAAAGCTCTCAACCTGCGTCTTCTTTTCACGTTCATCTGGCCTTCGAGGCATTACTGATGAGATGAGTGAATCTCTGAAGGAGCCCGGCTTTCACTTACGGTCACATGTTCAGGAAAAGACCAGGTGCTGCTAATGAGTCTGTTGTTTCAGGACAATGTTAAAGGAACAGTCCACCTTAAAATTAGAAACTACTGCTGGTAACTCTCTTCATGTTTGTTTAATATTCGTTATGGATGAGGATGAATATTTATTATTATTTCCACAAAGAAATGATTGTGGTGTTTCATTGATATCGTACCTGTATGATTATATGTGACGGTTAAACTGTATTGAATTAAATGTAATGTCTTAAAATATCTTTTATCCAAACAAAAGTCCCAAACCCCCAAAAATATTTGATCTACAAAGATATAGAGCGGGAAACATTTTAGAAGCTGTGAGGAGAATGTTTGATATTTTTGACTGATTGATGATTAAATGTTGATAAAGATTATTTATTTATTTTCTGTGGATCAACTAATTCATTAAGCAGTTCATATGTTTCAGCAATAAATGAACTGAAGTCTAACTGCAAAATTAAATGATATTAAATCACAAGATAACTTCTTTCTGTGTTTCTGCGTTAACATTTTCATGGACTCATCTGTTTGAAGATGTATTCACACTTTCTTACATGTTTATCTTTGTGACTCTGAGTCCAGGATGAAACGTGTCTTCTTTGACACGTCATTGCATCTTGAAATACTGTAACCGACTTTTGCTCGTTTGCTTGTCCCGACCTGAGTTTCAGCCTCGCAGGCCGACATGAGCGCTGAAGCCGTTTCCTCTCACGCTTTTCCCAGATAAAATCTTCATCATCTTGCCTCTCCGTCCACAATGAGGGGCTTTAAACTAAGTGTACACAGCGTCAAATTGAGTTATGGCTCCATGTCAATAAACTGTTTCACCCCCCCTCCCCTCCCATCGGTGCTGGAGCCAGAAGCTGACATCGTGATTGTCCTTGTCCGATTAGGCCGATCAATGAGACTGAACAGAGGAGAGAGGAAGAAGAGGAGGAGGAGGAGTAGAAGGAGAACTGAGGGATGTGTCTGTGTGTTGAGGGGGGGGGCAGCTCCTCCCATAATTAAGTTAGCGTGCTGCACTGGAGGTCCATGTTTACGGGGCAGGCGAGGGAGTTTCCTTCACTCGGTGGACAGCTCTGAGCGCGGAGACGGCAGCAGCGAGCTCTCTCAGTCTGTTCTCTCTCTGGTTATTTCTGCAACTCATCCCTCGCTGTGCTGCGACTGGCGACCTGCACACACAGGCTGATTCAGGACGCGTCTGGGGGGGGGAAGCAGCAACAGCAGCAGCAGCACCTGCCTGCCTAGCCCTCCTCCACCACCACCACCACCACCACCACCACCACCACCCTCCCTTCCTGCCCGACCCAGGACCTTGTTTCTGCTGCCACCGCCTCCACTGCCGCTGCCATCATGTGCGACTGTTTCCACCTGGCCTTCCCCAACTGGCACGCCGCCTCGTCAGGGACGGGTGGGCATCACTCTGTTCTCCTTACCACTCTCTCTCTCTCTCTCTCTGTGACTTTGTCTGTGTCGATTTCCCCGTGAGCAATTCACTGATTCAGCAGCAGGGTTCAGTAGTGCAGTGGGAGAGATTATGTTGGTGCGTGTGTTTGTGATGGAGAGACAGCGAGTGAGTGCGAGGCGTCTGGTGCTGATGCTGAGTTGTGTTGCTGACCTGCCTGCAGTGAGTGCTGGGTGTGTCTGCAGAGTGCAGGGGAGTGTTTGAAGATGTCATCATCGCGGCGGCTCTGCTCTTCTCCTGTTTCCTTCCTGCTGTGCGTTTGAAGCAGAGGCTGAAAGGCAAACAGTCTCTGTCAGTGAAACAGAAATAGTGTAGACGATGAGTTCCTGAGGGAAAAGATGGAAATTATTTCCCAAAATTAGCAAATCCTTCACTGGCAGATGTTTACAGCTGCAGCTTTCCTGTGAAAACAGGAAGAGAGCACCTGTAAGCTCGTGGTAACATAGAAAATATTAAAACTTCTGGAAGTTGAAGGCATATCTCACAGGTTACACTGCTCACTGACTGCAGAGAATCAGATCAGATAAATATCTTTGTTACATCGTTTGTCTGAAATTGTTTTTATTTCGTACGATGATAGAAATGACTTGCTAATCTTAAAAGTCTGTGAAAATATAGATGTTTTATTATTGAACACTGCAGATCTGTATAAAGTTCTGAGTTTATGACGCATGTTTCTTTTGCACATGACGCTGGTTTGAAAATGTTGCTGGAAAGAGTTCGTGTAGTTTGTGATTTTCTGTTTTTGTCTGATTTATTCAGCTGTTTGCTTTCAGTGGATAAGCAACAATTTTATGGAAATGTACCTCATACGTTTCTGCAGGGTCGGTGTTTCTCACCAAGGATGAATAAGTACCAGAGTAAAATCATCCAAAGAAATCGCTGCATCACCAACATGACGTGTAGATTAACATGAAATATAGTTCACGTATTCTTACTGGAAACCAGTTTCTTTAAAGGAAAGGTTATATTGTTTGTTATTAGTGGGCATCAGAGGACTATATATAATATCAATATTAATGTATATTGTGTTGCTAGAGGCTCAGGTTGAGGTTTGCTGCTAAATGATAAAAATAATACTGCCTGTTTTTATTTTTTATGTTGCCACTTTCCATTTCCTACAATCATCCTCATTTGCTGCTGCTGCCACTTTTAATTAAATCTAAACTGTGCAGAGATTTGTGTTGCTCTGAGAGGCTTCAGGCTCAAGGTCAGAGAGAAAGACACAGAGAGCTTACTGCTAGGAAGCGAGCCAGACGGGGTGGCTGATCTGCTCAGCGGTGGAGCCTAAAGCAGACGATCCTGATCCATTACGAACCATCAGCCTCAGTCAGACGAACCGCGCTCTGAAATCAATATTTCACCAACTGAGAATCTGAGCATCAGTCTTAACCTTTAGCTTATTGTCAGTAAGGTGAAGGATTTATAGTTGTAACAATGGTTCCAACTCATGTTCCTCATACTTTGTATTTAATCTAGCTTTTCAAACATCTGAATCATGACATATCTCCAGTCGAGTAACTCCAGAAATAACTAAATCAATCTGAGTCCGGTCACGTGGCGCTCCGGGACACAGGAGTGTTTGCAAACACAGTTTAACCCAGGTGTAGGTTTCTGACCTGAAATAAAATCATGGCTCTGTGTTTTTTGGTGTAATTGCATGTCGTGGGAAAGCGGGGCAGATTTAGATACGAATTCCAGAGCCGTGATGAAACTCTGCGTAAGTTTGAGGCAGATTAGTAGATTGAAAGCATGCGCCTTCACCGTCTCATGTTCATGCAATCCATGCAGAAAATCTAATTGTTTTTTTCCCCCTTCACTTAAATCTTGTTATAATTTGGATCCAAACAAGCTGCCTCCCAGTGAAAGGAGCTTGTGTTTGTCTGTTCCACAAAAAAAAATGAGCAGAATCCAAATCTGAGAGCACAAATAATGAGCTGTATGACTTTATATTAGTTTAGTGAAGAGGGGCGCTTCAGGGAGCCTTCCAGGTGCTTTTCAACAGGAAGCACGAAGTGGAGCAGAAGGCGGTTACGTAAGAGAGGAGCTGAGGACAGGCACGCAACACAGCGAGGTATCTCAGTCCAGAATAAACCCACAGATTGATTCATATTTCTAAGATTGCAGTTTTTGATTTGAGCGAGCACAAGCGAGCATGAGAGGTTCACTGACACAGCATTGTGTCAGGACAGAAGAGTATCAGTGTTTGAAAGCAGACCGTGGTTTATGAGCCTCACTCCTCATCACATCAGCACGGGCACTGAGGGATGAGCCACACCCAAAATCCTGAGCTGCAGTTGCACCCAAAAATGAATCATGCAGGATCTGCACCACAAAAGACTTCAGCATCGACCGCTGGTGCTTTTATCTGCAGAATATTGTCGTCAAAGTCAAATCAGAAAATTACCCAGCAGCGCCTTTATGAATATTTACGATATCTAATCTTTGATAAGTCAAATGTGATTTTATTTTGAGGATTTTAGTCGGCAGTGAGAGGCGTTATCAGGCCCTCTGTAGCACCCACATGACAAATATTTGAGAAAGGAGTTTCTACGTGTGCGGTACCAGTCGTTGGGGCAGAAGTACTGGACATCCGGCCTGGATGAAGTATAATAAATACATTCTTCAAGTCAAGCCAAGCAGGGCCTGAATCCCCCATGAAGCTCAGTACACACAGTTACTACTACAGCAGCTGTGTACTTAAGACACGGCACATGACGACTCATTTATGAAGTCAATTTAATGAATCTATCTAATTCTGCTCAGTTTGACTTCCTGGACCATCAGAAGCTCCACTTCACTTCACAGCTCAGACAAACCTGAGTATACATCTACTGATAATTATAAGAGTCTTTTTAAAATGATGCTGTACTCTTTCAGCCCTGACATTTACTATTAAATAAGAAGTGCAGCAGGTTCTTTGAAACTGAATGAGTCAAACTACTCGCTGTTTCAAGGCGTGCCTCCTCCACCTAATCCGTTTATTATGACTGAACCATCTCCTTCTGCACATTTAACATATTTGTACGTCCAGATGTGACGACGACTCTGCAGAAGAACAGATGTTCTGTCACTTAGTTAACAGTCTATGTTAACACCTCCACTCCATTAGACGCAGTGATGCTTTGAGGTAACGAGCTCATCTCAGCTCGATGACACGATGACGTCTCTCGTGTTCGTCACCTCAGTTCAGCCTCTGTCAGCGGCTTACATTGACTAATTAGCACAGGAGGGTCGAGGCCGAGGGGAATGTCGTTAGTGAACTTTTGAACTGACGATGGCGGTAAATTAGATTTCACAGAATATCATTCAATCGGTGACGTGACATTTTACTCAGAATCATAAAAAGTGAACCTCATGGTGGCGCTGGAGTTCAAATCAAGGAGCGAGAGAAGCAACAGAAGACAGAAGAGATATTTTCTGCGGCGGATGAACCAAACATACGATAATTTGATCTTTCAGCTCAGCTGTGTCATCTTAAAATAAACCGTATCAGTATCATTGATTTTTCTTTTTTAATGGGACTTATTAATTATTAATTTATTGATTTATAGAAACTTCAGGGACTTGTTTCAGGCCTGGGTTTGCTGGTGGGTCATTAATGTGAAGTTTCAGCAGATTTTAATAAATGTTCTTTTACTCATTGATTCTACTTAATTAAAATGATTACATCTAATTACAGGTACTCAGTTACTTTTGTGATGACTAAAGCCTTGTAATCCAAAAAACTATACGAGAAAGTAAACAAGACTTTGGAGTCGTTTCAGGCGTTCTCCCCGTTCATTAATTTAACAAATAATTGAGTTATGGTATTTAAGAATGAGAGACAGAGAACGTAAGTGTCTGGGTATTTGAAGGCATGTGTGGTGCAAAGAGTTAAGTCTCTGAACCGGAGTCAGCGAGACCTTTAAAAAACACTTAATTCAGTTTGGGAGTGACACCCGAGGTAAGACTATGAAAACAGTGTAACTCAAAGTGCACCGCCTCCTCTGTCCATCTGAGACTGAACAAATCACATTTGTTCTTTAGCAGTCACACTCACTGCAGGAATGTTTAAGAGCAGTTTGGACAACATGTTATTAACACGCTGGTTTATTTCCAGGAGTTAAACAAACAACAGCAGCAGGTAGGTGAGCTGTTTGACTCCACTGAGAGGTTTTTGTTAGTCATACCTGGTCTGAAAGACACGGATGGTAATGACTGTGTGACAAGGACTCATACAGCACTTGGGTTAATGGTGTAGGCAGCTGTAGAGAGTGTTGATTATTATATTTCACAACCCGTCTAGACAGTGGTGTGTTTAGAGTTCACCGTGTGAATCTTCTTTAGTGTCAGATAAAAGTTCTCTGATGTTATTTCTGCTCCTGTGTCAGTGAATGTATGTCTGTGATGATGTTTCAGATATTCAGGAATGAAATTATGTCATTTGATATCTTCCTGATCTCTCTTGAATTATAAACACTGAGGAAACACACCCTGATGCAGTCGGAGGATTTAATACATCAGTCTAAAGTGTAGGCAGTCAACGCTCTTCACATGACTTACATTAAGGCAGTGGGTGGGGTGTCAATGTGGTGGTCAGTTAAGAAACTGTGACGCTGCACTTTACACTGTGTTCAATACTGTGCATATTGCAGGATTATTATATTTTAAAATGTGATATTTTAAATGAATATTGAACCCTAAAATCACAGGTTTACTTACAAGAAGTTTATCCTCTCCTACTGTGGCTATTTTAACAACAGCAGAAGAATATCAACACATTCAGAAATGTTTTTAAGAGCTCTGATAGAGTTGAACTTCACTGGCAGGTGATGGGAGCATGATGATATGATGATGCAAACTTTGGGTGACATTTAAATTTCTTGATTTGAGCGCTTTAATAAGACCTACAAAGTTTATGATCAGCTTACCCAGCAACAGAAAAACATTAATCAGCTGCTCAAAGACTAAAAACATTTTATTTGCGTCTTAAACTATTTGATTCTCCGTGTAGAATGAAACCGCTTTGAATTTATCGGCCAATGAGGATCTAAACCACAGAAAATGTGAAGGACAGAGCAACATTATTTGGTATTTTTCTATCCAAAAAGAATTACATCCATGAGTAGGAATCCTGATACAATAAACATCACATTAAAAGGTAATTTAAGATTGAATCTAATCAAATTGAGGTTAGGTATCAGAGCGGGTAATAATAATATTAATCTGACTAACCATGTCTGTTGGAGTCAGACTTTCCCTTCTTGGCAGCCTTGAGGGGCTGAGCTGAGAGGCTGCAGAGTTTAATCTGTGGATCGATGCAGTGGATCACTTAGCAGACGAAGGAGGCAGCGGGCCCCTGGGGGAACTTTTGCCAGGAAGAACTCTAAATAGTCTCATCACCGGCTCCAGTGTCTCTGTGAGCCTCAAAACAACTAGCAGGAGCCAGACTAGGTGGACGTCTCAGTTTACTGTTAGAAAAAATAAGCAGATAAACACTTGTGCTTTCTTCTCATTTGCATAATTACATACAAATTACACTTCACGTGATTTATTTGTTCAGTAAGTGTACAGTGGCTCGGCTACTCCGTGACCAGTTAAAAATTAATTTAACTAACCATGCAACGTATTTCTGAGATGAAGTTATTCACTTCAGGCTCGTGGAGCCTGTTGGAACGAAGCACTACTTACTAAAATAATATTACAATAAGCAGATCAGATGTTAATTTAGTATTTCTGTCTATTTTCTGTGTGTGTGTGTGTGTGTGTGTGTGTGTGTGTGTGTGTGTGTGTGTGTGTGTGTGTGTGAACAGGTGCTGGTCGAAGGCTTAGAGCTCCAGAGCCTAATACAGAGGACGATTCAGTGAGTACCATCACGTGGCTGAAAGTCAAATTTATGTTTCATTTATGTCTCTGCTGAGTCATTTTCTGTCTTGGCTTCAATCGATGGAAAAACAGCATGTTGAAATATTCAGTTATACACCTCTACACAAAGGAGTCCTTTAGTTTTTCTGTCTCTGATAGCAAGTCTGATCTGATATGTATATTTTCCTAAATGTTGATTAAATATGTGCTGAACACATTAAAATAACAACTGTATCTTGCTTTAATAGAGCTACTGGATTTAAAGATTAAGTTGATAAGTCATTAGGAATAATCCTCAGAGGACCAAATTTAATGGGACTAAATCAAATTATTGCTGAGATATTTTACTCTGGACCAAACTGTTGGATTCACAGGCTGGCCAACATTTCATCTCTGGAATCACAATACTAATTTGACAATTATTAAATGCCAAACAACCAAACACCCAGTCAGTGCTGCCTTTGGCACACAAAGTGTTATCACACTATATGTGATCCACTTTTCTCCACACTTTTGTGTTGCGTTCTGCAGGTGCAGCTACACGAGTCTCCACATTAAATCTGATTTTTCAGGTGGCTGTAAGAGGAGAAGATACAAACGTCTGACTGCAACTGGATCAAATGACACGCTATCTCTTTGAAAGCCTAACAACTGTTCTGGGAATAGATCACGTGACTGTTTTGAGTGCTGACTGACCTCATGTCCACGCAGATATGTGATGAGCCATCGCAGTTCACAGAGGGAGAGAGACCACGCCCTCAAGGATCGTCCCCCGTCGAAGAGTTTCCTGAAACTGGGAAATACACTGACAGTGACAAAGAGGTACAGAACACAATATTACACGGACACAACAGGGATAAATCAGGAACCGAGACAATACATCAGAGAACTGGTTTACAGTCACTTTTTTTAACCCACATGCAGTGAAAATATAAACACGACAGAGAAATCAGTTTTCTTAATCTCTCACCTCAAGTGCGGAAAACTGGGTTTCGTTTCAACAAAGACACTTTAGAAATCAGGTGATTACGGAGAGCAGATTAATCTGGTTACAGTGTTGTAAACACACTGCCGCATTCAGAAGTCTATTTGTGATTCAGCGGGCCCGTAGACTAAATGAAGTTAGAAAAATAAGCTTGTGACCAAGATTTCACACACAGAGCTGTGCATGTCGTAAAATCTCCTACACAAGTTCTACTCAGATGTTACAAATTTGTAGAAATTAATTGGAACTATATAAAAGTCACATTTCAAACTTACACTGTACTTTTGAATGCACAGCCGTGTTGAGTTAGATGTTCTATTATTACTCTCCTATAGGCCTCACCCACTGTGCACAATTAGATCATACATCACGCTTACTGCGAAGTCGTAATCAGAATGTGTAAATGTTGACACTGAACAGTGCTGTACTTCATGCTTCATTGGAAACAGTGCCACTCATATGCTGTTTATAAAGCTCGCTAAGTAGCAGAGGGATTAAAAAGACTAAACTGTCACCATCTATCCGGAACAGAAAACCTTTTGCTATCGTAAATGTTCAAATCTGACCAGACACTCAATGGATTTACCAGCATTTGGCTGGTGGATGGTGATAATTTCGTGTCCGCTGCTTCTTTTCATCTCAACACTCTTCAACGTGGCTGTAGTAGTTTGAGGGAAAGATATATCACCTACCCCATTATATAAACAGTGCCAACAGAGTGCAGTATAAGATGAACTCTTTTGTTTACTGTTGCATATTGCAAACTCAGATACTCCCATGTATGAATGTATATAAAACGTATTAGCCTTCCCTCAGTGCAAATATAGTCAAAGCCTGTATCTGTCACTTGTTCTGTTTAAATAAGGCTGGAGCTCTGACAATAACCCTTTATGTGGAGCTAGAATTGAAAGATTTTTTTTCTACTTTTCTTTTAGTGTGAAGCGGAGCATGACCCACACCACAAAAGTGGGAGTGGAAAGAAAAGTAAAAAGTCTGGGCTTGGGTCCATGTTTGAAAAGCGCTCAACTCCAAAGATGAGCAAACTGAAGGTGAGACATTCCCACCTTTTCCTCTGTGTATTGTATATGTGAATCACTTCAGGCTGCACTACAGCAGAGAATTTCACAGCTAAAGGTAAAAAGATTTTATCCTTTCTATTCTGATGTGCTGACAGGAAGTTCACAGCCCCGAGTCTGGGGTTATAGTGAAAACAGCCAAAGATGGATGTGCAGAAGGTCTTGTTTATGGTGGAGGGGGAAAGGATGGGATCTTCATTAAGGAAGTAGTACCAGAGTCACCTGCTTCCAAAAGTCTGAAACTGAAAGAAGGTAAACGAGCAGTTGGAAACAAGAAACAATTATAGTACCAGTCCAATCTGTCCAAATATAATGGAAAATAAAAAAAGCTTTTACTACTTTGGGTGAGAAATGTTCAATTAATGAAGCTCCTAATTGGGTCCATTGGAAAATATAAACAGAGTACTTTTATTTGGTTGTTAAAATTTCAAATCCTAATACAAACATCATGTCCACACACAAACTCCTATTCCAAACCACAAATAGAACAGGTACTAACACTTTTACCCATGCAAGTTGCAAAGTCTAATGACTCATCATACAATATCTGTTAAACTCATTTTTACTGGATAATGTTTAACACTTCATGACTGAACGCCTTCTCCTCTAAGTGCATCTGTAATTTTTTGCTTTTGTTTCTACAGGTGATCAAATCCTGAGTGCAACAGTCTATTTTGACAACGTGTCATATGAAGATGCCATTCAGATTCTCGAACACGCTCAGGCTTACAAAGTGAAGCTCTGCTTGAAACGCAAACCAGACATCACAGAGACTGAAGCAGCCATCGAGTCTGATGTCATCCCTGTAACTATTTTCAAGTTATCTGCTCACATTATGTGTGACAGGTTGTCTTGGGGCTAAAACTGACATTTCATGTTTTCATTGCTCAACAGGAGGACGATCTCTATGCCCCGGAAATGAGGGAGAAAGGAAAAACCAAAAGACGTGGTGATGCCCGCATTTCGTGGCCCAAGTTTCCCTCCTTTGGAAAAGGACGGAAGTCCCGCTTTACCAGGTCTCACAGTTCCTCAGAGGCAGATGAGCAGAGAAAACTTGAGCTGAGTCCCACTACAAGTGACACAGAGTCACCGATAAAGTCACAGGATGCTGTCAAAGACAAGAAAAAGCATAAATTAAAGCTTTCTATGCTGACAAAGAGAGGCCGCATAAGTTCAACTGAAGACCAGGACACAGACACACCAACAACTGGGCAGATCAGTGGCAAAATTCTCCAGACACATGACACCTCAGACATGCTTTCACATGAGTTCCTTGAAAGCCCCTCAGGAGAAACACCTAAAGTCTATGTGAAGGAGGATCAGAAAGTAGTGGAAGTGACTGAACCTCAAACTCAACACAAGGTGGAACTCATTACTCTAGATAACACTTTGAAAACAGAAGATCTAACTGTGGCTCTGGCGGATAAAGAAAGCTCCCCTGGTATCAAGTCCCCCGATGGCAAGAAAAAGAAGAAAGAACGGTCTGAATTAAAAATGAAAATTTTGGGGAAGGATAAGCACAAGAAAGATACAAAAGCAAAATCCCCAAAAAGGCTCAAAACACTCGGGGCAAGTATTGAAATACCGGATCAACCTGACAATGAAAAATCAGATGTCATCCCAAGTTCAGAATCACATACCAAACAGGGAGATCAACTAGCACTTGATGCCAATTCCCAAATAATCAGCAATGAGGGTTCAAAAGTAATCTCAGCCAAATCAGTGACAACGCAGATGGAAATAAGTGTTCCAAAGGTGGAACTTGATATATCTGATGTTGCATTAATTCGCAAATCTCCACAGAAAGGTGAGGAAAAAATGACCAAAGGCATTAAACAAAAAGAGGAAACAAAGATTAGTGCAACATTTAAACTGCCTAAAACTGACTTCGGTGACATTACCACTGAGGAAACTGTACAAAAAGTGAATGTAAAGGCTGAAGAATCCACAACTAAATTTGAGCAGCTTCCAACTGAAGGTACAAAAGTGAAAGAAGATCCTTATGAGCAACTGTCAAAAAGAAGTCTATCCAGAACACAACTTCCCAAACGTGAGGAAATTGAGATACCAGGTATGGAGGACATGTCTATGAGGATCACAGCCAAAGGAATTAAAGAGCCTAAAACTGGTTTCACGGGACGTTATGAAGAAATTAAAGCTGAAACTTCACCAATGTCAATTGATGTTGACAGTGTGAAAGAGGCAGTTTCAAAATTACCTGGATTTAAGCTGCCTAAGGTTGATACATCAGGAGTGCCTATACCTGAAGAAATTATTGTGATAGATGCAAATGCACAAAGAATATCAGTAAAAACACCTACTAAGGTTGTAGATACCAAAACAAAACATGAGGCACACTTCACGAAATATGACATAACTGCCTCTCCAGAAATCTCAAAGACTACAGTAAAACTACCGAAGATCACACCTGCTGATATAACCTCAGAGGAACTTTTAATTGAGACCAAGGTAGATTTAAAAACAACTGAAAAGAAACACAAGAGTAAGGCAAAACAAAGCGACGAAGACATTAAAACTGAGGATTACAAAAGAGAAGATATTATAATCCCCGGAAAAGAAAGTGCACAAGAAGGAGCCATTCATCAGGCACAAGACACTGTGAACATACAAGGCACAGCAGGCATCAAATTTGAATATGACTCTGCAGTTACACTCAGTCCAAGAGAATCAGATAAGAAAACAAAGAAGGCAAGGATAACAATGCCTAGCTTTGGGATTGCCAGACAAGACATAAAGATTCCTGACATTGGAATGGATTTTCCAGAACAAAATATCTCTCTGCAAAAAGACGATACTTTAAAAGGAGAAAGGACAATATTCCTTCAAGATGTAAAAATGTCAAAAATGGAATCAAGGAAAGGCAAAGCGGAGACTGGAGAACTCATATCCGATGCCAAAACAGCTGAAACTGATGAATTTGAATATATCGATTCAGTAAGTGGTTCAGACATCAAATATGTTGAAGCTGAGGACCAAACAAACAAATTGCTCAAATTTGGAGCAGTTACCGCAGAAATGAATTTAAATGTGCCTGATGTAGAGAAGGATGTAAACATTGATGGGGCAGAGATAAAAACATTTGAAGGAGAGGGAAAGGGTAGCAAGTTTAAAATGCCAAATTTTGCCATCTCCATGCCAAGGGTGAAAGGGCCTAAAATTGATTTAAGCCTATCAAAAAAAGATGTAGATGTCACACTACCACAAGCTAAAGCTGAGGTCAAACTCCAAGAAGTTCCTGAGGTTGATGTCAATATTGGACATGTAGATGTTTCTATTCCAGAACAGAGGTTTGAAGTTGAAAAACCTGAAGTAGAAATCCAACCTCTGATGACTGAAGTTGAACGTGATGGACAAGGAGGCAAGTTCAGAATGCCAAAATTGGGAATTACAATGCCAAAAGTAAAAGGGCCCGATGTTGATTTAAGCTTTTCAAAGAAAGCTGGTGATGTACCAGAGGCTAAAGCTAATATTAAAATCCCAGAACAACCAGAAAGTGAAGCAGAAATGGATGTGCAAGGAAGCAGGTTTAAAATGCCAAAGTTTGGAATCTCAATGCCAAAGGTAAAAGGGCCAGAAATTGATTTCAGCTTATCTAAGAAAGACGTAGATATGTCACTACAAGAAGCCAGAGCTGAAGTCAAACTCCCTGATGTCGAAGATGTTCACATTAAGGCACCCAATGTTGACATTGAGGGCCCATCTCTAGATGTGAAAACAACAGCAGTTGAACTTGATGGAAAAGGAAGCAAGTTCAAAATGCCCAAATTTGGAATATCATTACCAAAAGTAAAAGGATCTGAAATTGATTTAAGCTTATCAAAGAAAGATGTAGATGTCACACTGCCTAAAGCTAAAGCAGAAGTCAAACTTCCTGATTTCAAAGGTACAGAACCTGGTGTCAAAGTAGAGGTCAAGGCTCCAGAGATTGCAATTCACCAACAGGATGTTGCTGAGGTCAAACTTCCAGAAGTTCCTAAAGTTGATGTCAGTATTGGAAAAGCAGATGTTTCTCTTCCAGAGAAAAAACTAGAAGTTACAAAACCAGAATTGGAAATTAAACCTCTGCAAAGTGAAGTTGAACTTGATGGACAAGGAGGCAAGTTTAAAATGCCAAAGTTGGGAATGTCAATGCCAAAAGTAAAAGGACCTGAAATTCACTTTGGTATGTCAAAGAAAGACAGAGATGTGACACTGCCAGAAGCAAAAGCTGAAGTAAAAGTCCCAGAAGTTGAACTCAAAGAACCCTCTTCTAAGGTGGAGATTAAAGCACCTGAAATAAAAGTTGCGGCAAAGGGTATAGAAGGATCACCATCAAAATTTAAGATGCCAACATTCAAACTACCAAAATTTGGTGTTGGTACTCCAAACATCTCTGTAAATCTACCTGATATGGACAAAGATGTTAAAACTGGTGAAGCTGACATTAATATCCCTGAAGAGGAGTGTGTGCTTGACATTGAAGCACCCAGCACTGACATTGAGTGCCCTTCAATAGATATGAAAACTACAGGAACTGAACAGGACGGTAAAGGAAGCAAGTTTAAAATGCCACATCTTGGTTTCTCTATGCCAAAGGTGAAAGGACCCAAAATTGATGTAAGCCTATCAAAGAAAGACACAGATGTCACATTACCAGAGGCTAAAGCTGATGTCAAACTTCCAGAGGTTGATCTTGGAAAAGTAGATGTTTCAATTCCAGATGCTAAGATTGAAGTTCCAGAGAGCAAGGCTGAAATCCAACTTCCAGAGGCCCCTAAAATTGCTGCTGAAATGAAACCACTAGAGAGTGAAGCAGAAATGGATGGTCATGGTGGGAGGTTTAAATTACCAAAGTTTGGAGTCAAAATGCCAAAAGTCAAAGGGCCGGAATTTGATTTAAGCTTATCAAAGAAGGATGTAGATGTAAAATTGCCAGAGACAAAAGCTGAACCTAAAATTGGTGTCAGTCTTGGAAAAGCAGAAGTTCTAATTCCAGAGGCAAAGGCAGAAATTAAGAAGCCTGAAGTGCAAATCAAACCTTTGCAGACTGACATTGAAGTTGATGGACATGGAGGCAAGTTCAAAATGCCAAAGTTCGGAATTACAATGCCAAAAGGGCCTGAAATTGATTTAGGTTTCTCAAAGAAAGATGTAGATGTGACACTACCAGAAGCTAAAGCTGAGGTCATACTCCCAGATGCTCCTAAAATGTCCATGCATATGACACCACCAGAGTGTGAGGCAGAAATTGATGGGCAAGGAAGCAAGTTTAAAATGCCAAAGTTTGGGATCTCAATGCCAAAAGTAAAAGGGCCTGAAATTGATTTGAGTTTATCAAAAAAAGATGTAGATGTGACACTCCCAGAGGCTAAAGCTGAGGTTGAACTCCCAGAAGCTCCTAAAATTGCTATGGATATAAAACCACCAGTGTGTGAGACAGAAATTGATGGGCAAGGAAGCAAGTTTAAAATGCCACAGTTTGGAATCACAATGCCAAAAGTAAAAGGGCCTGAAATTGATTTAAGCTTCTCAAAAAAAGACATGGATGTGACACTTCCAGAAGCCAAGGCAGAGGTGAAACTCCCTGATGTTGAACTAAAGGAACCTTCTGTTAAAGTGGAAATTAACGCTCCAGAGACGGAAGCTCAGTTAGGTCAGAAAGGATCACCATCAAAATTTAAAATGCCAACATTCAAATTTCCCAAATTTGGAGTTTCAACTCCGCAGGTCAGTGTTGAAGCACCTGATGTAGACAAAGAAATCAAAATCGATGGAGCTGACATGAAAATATCTGTGCCACACACAGATATTGATGTACCAGAAGTTAAAGCACAGGTCCATCTGCCAGAGTTGGAAGTCAAAGAACCTTCAGGTGGTGTTGTGGTAGACCTACAGCCAGATGTTGAGGTAGATACAAAAGTGAAAAAGCCAAAATTTTCAATGCCAAGATTTTCTTTTTCAAAACCAAGTATTAAGTCCCCAGAAGTTGATGTCAGTCTTCCAGATGTGGATGCTGCAATTCCAGAGGGAAAGATAGAAGTCAAAGGAGGGGAAGTGGATGTAAACCTGCCAGAGTGTGAAGCAGAAATTGATGGGCAAGGAAGAAAGTTTAAAATGCCAAAGTTTGGAATCACAATGCCAAAAATAACAGGGCCTGACATCGATTTAAGTTTGTCAAAGAAAGATGTAGATGGACACTACCTGAGGCCAAAGCTGAAGTTAAACTCCATGATGTTGAACTGAAAGAACCATCTGCTGAAGTGGAAATCAAAGCTCCTGATATCAAGGTTGGGACAAAGGATAAAGATGGATCACCATCAAAATTTAAGATGCCAACATTCAAATTACCAAAATTTGGAATTGGTTCTCCAAGTGCCACCATGGAAGTGCCCGATGTAGACAAAGATGTTAAAATCGATGGAGCTGACATGAAAATACCTGAAGAGGTTCTCAGAGTTGAGATTGCAGCACCCAGCATTGACACTGAAGGTCCATCAATTGATATCAAAGCTACTGGAACAGAATATGAAGGAAAAGGAAGCAAATTCAAAATGCCAAGTCTTGGTTTTTCTGTGCCTCAAGTCAAAGGGCCTAATATTGATTTAAGCTTATCAAAGAAGGATGTAGATGTGACACTACCAGAAGCCAGAGCTGAAGTTCAACTCCCTGATGTGGAACTAAAAGAGTCCTCTGCCAAAATGGAAATTAAAGCTCCAGGAATTGATGTTGAAACCAGTAGTAATTGAAGGATCACCATCAAAATTTAAATGCCAACCAAATTACCCAAATTTGGAGCTGCTACTCCACAGGTCAGTGTTGAAGGACCTGATGTGGACATTGAAGTGGATGGACGATTTGAATTACCAAAAAACAAAAGCTGAGGTCAAACTCCTGATGTTGAAATCAAAGAGCCGTGTGGCAGCAATTTCAGTACAACCGGCACCAGGACTGAAGGTGAGCCAAGCTGAAAAAGCCAAGGTTTTCATTACCCAAATTTTCATTTTCAAAACAAGGTACAAAAGAGCCTGGAGTTGATGTTAGCCTCCCAGACGTTGATGTGTCCCTTCCAGAAGGAAAAGTGGAAGTCAAACAACCAGAGATCGAAGTTAAGTCACCAGAAGGGGATGTCGAATTAGATGGGCAGGGAAGCAAATTTAAAATGCCAAAGTTTGGCATCTCAATGCCAAAGTAAAAGGGCTGACATTGATTTGAGTTTATCAAAGAAAGATGTAGATGTCACACTCCCAGAAGCCAAAGCTGAAGTTCAACTTCCAGATGTTAAATCAAACAATCGCCTGCCAAAGTGGAATTAAAGGTCCTGGATTAAAGGTCAAGCAGGAACTCTGAAGGATCACATCAAAACTTAAAATGCCCACATTCACACTACCCAAATTTGGAAGCACTACTCCCAAAAGTCAGTGGTGAAGTACCTGATGTGGCATGACATGATGGAGCAAAACTGGAAGTACCGAAAGGAGGAGCTAAAGTAGATTCACAGCACCCAGCATTGACACAGAAGGCCTATCTGTAGATGTGAAAGCTAAAGGAAGTGAAGGATCAGAAGCAGGTTTAAAATGCCAAAGTTTGGTATTCCGATGCCCAAAGTTTAAGGACCTGAATGATTTTTGAGTTTATCAAAGAAGGATGTAGATGTCACACTACAGAAGCCAAAGCTGAAGTTCAACTTCCAGATGTTAAATCAAAGAATCGTCTACTAAAGTGGAAATTAAAGGTCCTGAGATTAAAGGTCAAGCAGGAATTTGAAGGATACACCATCAAAACTTAAAATGCCAACATTCACACTACCCAAATTTGGAAGCACTACTCCAAAAGTCAGTGGTGAAGTACCTGATGTGGACTTAACATTGATGGAGCAAAACTGGAAATACCGAAGAAGGAGCTAAAGTAGATATACACAGCACCCAGCATTGACACAGAAGGTCTATCTGTAGATGTGAAAGTAAAGGAAGTGAAGGATCAGGAAGCAGTGTTAAAATGCCAAAGTTTGGTATCTCGATGCCCAAAGTTTAAGGACCTGAAATTGATTTGAGTTTGTCAAAGAAAGATGTAGATATCAACTCCAGAAGAAAGCTGAAGTTCAACTTCAGAGTGTTGAACTGAACAGCCTTCTGCTGAAGTTGGAATTAAATCTCCTGATATCAAGGTTGAGATGAAAGATAAGATGAATCACCATCAAAATTTAAGATGCCGACATTCAAATTCCCCAATTTGGAATTGGTTCTCCAAGTGCCACCATGGAAGTGCCCGATGTAGACAAAGATGTTAAAATCGATGGAGCTGACATGAAAATACCTGAAGGGTCTCAGAGTTGAGATTGCAGCACCCAGCATTGACACTGAAGGTCCATCAGTGATACAAAACTACATGGAACAGAATATGAAGGAAAGGAAGCAAATCAAAATGCCAAGTCTTGGTTTTTCTGTTCCTCAAGTCAAAGGGCCTAATATTGATTTAAGCTTATCAAAGAAGGATGTAGATGTGACACTACCAGAAGCTCAAATGCCTGATGTTGAACTAAAAGAGTCCTCTGCCAAAATGGAAATTAAAGCTCCAGGAATTGATGTTGAAACCAGTAATATTGAAGGATCACCATCAAAATTTAAAATGCCAACTTCAAATTACCCAAATTGGGCTGCTACCCACAGGTCAGGTTGAAGGACCTGGTGGACATTGAAGTGGATGGAGCTGATTTAAAATTACAAAAACAAAGCTGAGGTCAAACTTCTGATGTTGAAATCAAAGAGCTGTGGCAGCCATTTCAGTAACCAGCACCAGTGACCGAAGGTGATGCCAAGCTGAAAAGCCAAGGTTTTCATTACCCAAATTTTCTATTTCAAAACAAGGTACAAGAGCCTGGAGTTGTGTTAGCCTCCCAGACGTTGATGTGGTCCTTCCAGAAGGAAAAGTGGAAGTCAAACAACCAGAGATAGAACTAAGTCACCAGAAGTTGATGTTGATTAGATGGCAGGAGGAAGCAAGTTTAAAATGCCAAAGTTTGGAATCACAATGCCAAAGATAACAGGACCTGACATCGATTTAAGTTTGTCAAAGAAAGATGTAGATGTGAAACTACCTGAGCCAAAGCTGAAGTAAACTCCCAGATGTTGAACGAAAGAACCATCTGCTGAGTGGAAATCAAAGCTCCTGATATCAAGGTTGGGACAAAGGATAAAGATGGATCACCATCAAAATTTAAGATGCCAACATTCAAATTACCAAAATTTGGAATTGGTTCTCCAAGTGCCACCATGGAAGTGCCCGATGTAGACAAAGATGTTAAAATCGATGGAGCTGACATGAAAATACCTGAAGAGGTTCTCAGAGTTGAGATTGCAGCACCCAGCATTGACACTGAAGGTCCATCAATTGATATCAAAACTACTGGAACAGAATATGAAGGAAAAGGAAGCAAATTCAAAATGCCAAGTCTTGGTTTTTCTGTGCCTCAAGTCAAAGGGCCTAATATTGATTTAAGTCTCAAAGAAGTTGCGTGTGACACTACCAGAAGCCAGAGTTGAAGCTCAACTCCCTGATGTGGAACTAAAAGAGTCCTCTGCCAAAATGGAAATTAAAGCTCCAGGAATTGATGTTGAAACCAGTAATATTGAAGGATCACCATCAAAATTTAAAATGCCAACATTCAAATTACCCAAATTTGGAGCTGCTACTCCACAGGTCAGTGTTGAAGGGCCTGATGTGGACATTGAAGTGGATGGAGCTGATTTAAAATTACCAAAAACAAAAGCTGAGGTCAAACTTCCTGATGTTGAAATCAAAGAGCCTGTGGCAGCAATTTCAGTTCCACCAGCACCAGTGACTGAAGGTGATGCCAAGCTGAAAAAGCCAAGGTTTTCATTACCCAAATTTTCATTTTCAAAACAAGGTACAAAAGAGCCTGGAGTTGATGTTAGCCTCCCAGACGTTGATGTGTCCCTTCCAGAAGGAAAAGTGGAAGTCAAACAACCAGAGGTTGAACTTAAGTCACCAGAAGTTGATGTTGAATTAGATGGGCAGGGAAGCAAGTTTAAAATGCCAAAGTTTGGCATCTCAATGCCAAAAGTAAAAGGGCCTGAAATTGATTTGAGTTTATCAAAGAAAGATGTAGATGTCACACTCCCAGAAGCCAAAGCTGAAGTTCAACTTCCAGATGTAAAATCATCTGCCAAAGTGGAAATTAAAGGTCCTGAAATTAAAGCTCAGGCAGGAACTCTAGAAGGTTCACCATCAAAACTTAAAATGCCCACATTCACATTACCCAAATTTGGAGCCTCGACTCCAAAGGTCAGTGTGGAAGTACCTGATGTAGACAAAGACATCAATATTGATGGAACAAAGGGAGTTAAAGTCGATGTCACAGCACCCAGCATTGACACAGAAGGCCTATCTGTAGATGTGAAAGCTAAAGGAAGTGAAGGATCAGAAAGCAAGTTTAAAATGCCAAATTTAGCCATCTCAATGCCCAAAGTTAAAGGACCTGAAGCTGATTTGAGCTTGTCAAAGAAAGACGTAGACATCACACTCCCAGAAGCCAAAGCTGAAGTTCAACTTCCAGATGTTCAAGTCAAAGAACCTGAAGGTGCCATTTCAGTACCAGATGCACCAACAGTTGAGGTTGAAGCCAAACTGAAACGATCAAACTGGACATTCCCTAAATTTTCATTTTCAAAGACAGGTGGTAAAGCCCCTGATGTTGATGTAAACCTTGAAACACCCAAAGTTGATGTTACATCACCAGAGGTCAAAGCAGAAGTCTGTCTACCAGATGTTGAAGTCCAAGGACCTTCCGTGGCAATTTCAATGGAAGAGCCACCTGCTGCAGAACTTGATGCAAACTTGAAAAAAGCTAAATTTTCACTGCCTAAATTTTCTTTTTCAAAGTCAAGTATGAAAGAACCTGACGTCAGTGCTGACCTTCCACATGTTGACGTTTCTCTTCCAGAGGGAGAAGTGATAGTCAAACAACCTGAAATAGAAGTTAAAGCTCCAAAGCTTGAAGCTGAACATGATGAGCAAGGAAACAAGTTTAAATTGCCAAAGTTCGGCATTACACTTCCAAAAGTGAAAGGAGCTGAAGGCGATTTAAGTCCGTCACAGAAAGATGTAGACATAACCCTGCCAGAAGTTAAAGCAGAGGTCAAACTTCCTGAAATTGAAGTCAAATCTTCAGCTGATGTGGAAATTAAAGCTTCTGAGACTGAAGCTAAGTTAAAAGATGTTGGAGGATCACCATTAAAATTTAAAATGCCAACAATGAAACTGCCGAAATTTGGAGGTGCTACGTATGATGTCACCGTACAGGCACCGGATGCAGACAAATTAGTTGAAACTGATGGAACTAAACTTAAGGAGGATGTTAATGTCATCAACATCAAAAGTCCAATTGTTGATATTAAAACAGATGTGTCCAAAGCAGCAATAACAGACGCTGATACGCCAAAGACTGAGACTGAGGGTCTTGGCTCTCCAAGTAAATTCAAACTACCATCATTTAAAATGCCGAGGCTGAGTTTCTCAAAAACTAAACCAGAAGGCGAATATGTCCCTGTTGAGACTGAATGCAAAGAAGATGAGCTGGAAATGGAAGTTGAGTTGAAAGGAGAAAGTAAATCACAAAAAACGAGTCTGACATCATTTGGTGAGATCCTCAAGACTATTGATGTTGAATTTGATGTTCCAAAAACAGACGAAAACCTTGAAACCTCAAAGATAGTTAAAGAGACAGATGAACCCAGTGGAAAGCAGTTAGAGCCGAAGGAAAAACAAACAAATATCAAGCAAGATACGACCAAAAGCCCTGAGAGGACAGGTTGGTTTAAATTCCCAAAGTTTGGACTGTCCTCCCCATCAGAACCTGCCAAGAGTTCTGAAAAAGATGAAAAGAGCCCAGTAGGAGAAAGACTGGATGAGGAACTGAGCCCAACCTGTTCTGTCCAGTCATCAGACGCCTTTGCTGATATTAGCTCTGCAATGACAAGTGAGCATGTTGGCCTGTCCTTATCTTCTCCCACCAAGGTAACTGTCAAATATTCTGATCCTAACACTGCTTCAGGTCTTGGAGAGATGCACAGTAACATCATTACTTCCACTACAAGGACTGAGCTGATCTCAGTCGAGCCCAACTTACCTGAGAAAATTACCATTCTGTCATCGGGAGTTTCATCTTCATCGGAGGACACGCTCAGACTGGAATCTGGAAAAATACATGTCATTACATCAAATATACAAGCAACCCCAGAGGCACAGCATGCCAAGCTCCTGACTGCTATCCAAATCCAATCAGCTGAAGGCCCTCTCCTAAAATCAGAGGCTAACGAAGCTTCGTCATGGACTGTTGAGGAGTCACATAGTGGCAAGAGAAGGATTTTTGAGAGGCATTCAGTCAGGGAAACATCAAGCGAAATAAGTGAAAGCAAAGAAACAATTGTTATAACTAAACAAATTACACGTATGTTTGACTCCTCTGAGCCCATCTCAGGTGAGACAGCTTCATCCATTCAACGACTGAGGGACTCTGTGCACTCGGACAAAATGAGGTTCTTTGACGGAGCTGAGAAGTGAAATAACTTGATCTAAACTATCTCTAAAGATACAATCCCTCATTGCCTGGCCTCTGGCTGGTTCTGAATTTCACTGTCGTGTGACAGAGGGACGAGATAGAAAACAGGAAGCTTAACTTACCCATCACAGGGATGAGGCGTTAACTGGTGCTTCGATCTCTGGTTGCATGTTGCTGACCTGTAAAGTAATGGATTGATGTATTTCACATTGACGATGTCATTAAGTTGTTCATAGGCTGTGTAACTGAGTGCCCTAACTGCAAATTGTGACAGGGCTGCACCAAATATCTCTGCTTATTATGGTACAGAACTAAAGTAAGCCATGTCTTTTGCTTATCCAAACTTATAATATCTTTGTGGTTTGATAGTTTTTAATGTACAACACTGATCCAACTTACCTGTGCTCTTATTTGTCGAATGATAATCACCAGTGCATATGATTTTTTTTTTAAAACAACAAACAGCTGATCTGAACGAGACTGTTGCAAATATCAATCAATGTTACTGACATTCCAAAATATGTTTACAATAATTTCACTGTAAAGTCGACAGTAGAGAACACATTCAAAGCGATAGTGCAGTATATGACAGAAAAATGTATATGTACGTGTATCACTAAAGTATCTATAGCTGTCGCCGTAGCTGAAATGTAAAGAAACAAAGAGCAATGCAAAGCTGACATGACATGCATACTGCTGCAACTATATTTTTTATTAATATTTTTGCTTACAACCTAATTTGCTAGAGTAAAAATATATTTAAAAAAACAAACAAACAGTATGTTCTCTTTCAATATCACTGTACAAAGTGGGAATATTAAAACTGGCTGTGTAAATAGCTTTTAATGATCTCTGGAGTTTTATTTGATTACCGCTCCTCTTTGAAATATAACTCTACATGTTTGCAAAGTTATATACAATAAATAAATATTATTACAAGCAAGCCATGACGTGAGTTATGAGTTGACCTGTGAGTGTGTGTCCTGCTTATTGTTTTCATCACTTTGGTCAAAGCTCTGTCTCAGATATGAAATGCTGAGTGTGAATATCATTGTGTCTCAGCAGAAAAGAGCTAAAAACGACATTACATCACATTATTAAGACAATACATCACATTATTAAGACATTACATGACATTATTAAGACATTATTCAGCGTGTTGCAGCTTCAAAAGCACACAGGTGATATGAAACATGGATATATCTGCACGCTAGAGGGAGACACAGCTTATAAATATACCTGTACTCACTCTCACTGTGTTGTCGGTATAAAATAAACAGTTAAATAAAGATAAATATCTGAATAAACACGGTGCGAGCGTTAAACTGCTCAAATATTAGTAATATTAATATAATATGTTTGATAGTTAACAACACAGACCCCCTCCTTAACTTTACTTGAATGTTTTAACCCAAAATAAACCTCTGAAAAGAGACGACACCCTCGTGTGTAAATGTGTAAATTCACCTTTTTCACGTCAGGTGAGTTACCTGTCCAGGTGAGCTCACGGCTAACAACGTTAGCACGTTTAAAATCATCAACGGCTCACCGCTGATTGATGCTGCCTTCAGGTGCACCTCGGACATTACAACTACTATAAATATATACAGACACACACATTTATAGTTTGTTTATGTTTTTATTTATCCGTGTTGTTGTGTTCAAGAGCAACTAAACTAAACTAAGACCAAGTGTTGACCAAGACCAGACAGTATGTGGCATGTAAACTCTCTGGATGAAGGTTGCTGCTCCATCAAGCGTCACCTCACAGTATTTATTCTGTTTTGCAGATCAACTCTTTGGTGGATTTGGTAATAAATCAGCCAATGCATGGGCAGTTCTGTGAGTTGTGGTCTTAACCGGTGTTTAACTAAATTAAAAGTCCTCAGAGATGAGATCAAGGTCTTTAAAAAGTGATTTCAAGTATTACAATAGAAGAAGAAGATGTACTTTATGAATCCCTCGATGGGGAAATTCTTTTTTCACTCTTTTTTAATTTTATTTTACATGCATTTTAACCCAGACACACACACACATGCAGTACAACGGCATAGACATGCAAATGTGGAGAGGATGGTGGAGCGATGGGCAGCCAGCCAGACCAGCACCCAGCGAGCGGTTGGGGGGGGTCGGTGCCTTGCTCAAGGGCACCTCAGCAGTGCCCAGGAGGTGAACTGGCACCTCTCCAGCTACCAGTCCACCTTCCATATTTTTGGTCCATGTGGGACACCCTCCGGTTCCCAAGCCAAGTCCCTATGGACTGAGCTACTGCCGCCACTGATCTTTATGTTTACCCGTCAGACTCCTTGTGCTTTAGCTGTACATATATTCATACCAGTGTGTACATTGAGTTCAAAGTGTAACCAGAGTCAAATCCCTTGGCTACATTTATGTAAAGAAAGGTTTGCATCTGTGTAGGCTGATCTAAAGTACAAATCAGGCCAAACTTGGTTAAACCATGATGAAAATATATCATCCAGTGTTGCATCACTTTATACTTTATCAACATGGGGATTATTATGAAGAATTTCATGGTGTGCTGTGGCATTAAAACACTAATCTAAGGAGGCCTTTGGTCTTTCCGACTGTCCGTGAAAGCAGCGCCGGTCCCGCTCCACTGCGCAGACTCTGAACACTTTCACGCGAGCGGCGAACTTCACTGGGAACCTCGCGCGCCTCGACGCCTGTCGCCCACATCATCATCACCACCACCATCATCATCATCATCATCATCATCCTCACCCTCATCATCAGCACCATCATCATCCTCAGCAGCATCAGCAGCAGCAGCATCAGTGTGATGAAGCAGCGGAGGACGGAGACCTTCCTGCTCTGAGACACTGGATCAGCCCGCAGACAGGTACGGAGCTTTTATTCCAAGCACTCTGCAGACAGATGAGACAGATATTTATTTTATTCCAAACTCTGAACTTACTGATTTTATTCTTTTTTTTACAAAAGTACCTGATGAGTTTCATCTTTTAAAGTGCACCTTACAGGTTGTTGTTTTTTTTAAACCTGCTTCACCTTGTGGATTTTTTCCTGCTCTGGTGGTGCTCACTGTGTGGGCACAAATCAAGCCTGTGTTGAAGTGTAGGTGTAGCAGAAGCTGTGTTTTATACACCGGTATTTAAATCTATTATTAGTCTATACCTGCAGTAACGAAGCAGCTACCTGTTGTGTGCCGAGCAGGTAAAAAGCTGCGCTCCAAAGCTGTGCAGACATTTCCTGACACATTGTGATGTCCATATATCAAAACTAAGTTTAAAAATAGAACAGGAAATGTGAACTAGGGCAACAAACACAGAGCAGGGAAATATTTCAGAAGGCTTAAGAGGAATATTTCTATATTTGGCCATGGGTTGGATTTTTTTCCTTCACGTCCTTGAGCTGTAAAAAACTTTATTTATCTATGGAAAGCTGCATTTGAGTATGTGGTGTTGCTGCTGGCTGTGATTTAGGAGCAAAAAATGGGAAAAATGTTTGCAGCTGGAGCGATAAGAGGACGGGGGAGGAGAGCGGTCATCCTAGAAACATCCCATAAATATCCTATATCTACAAAAAATAAAAATAGACATGACATAGTGGAATCAAACTGACATTCCTGGAGGAGTCCAAATCTTTTGGGAACGTCGGCTTCTCCTTTAACTGGACAGTGTCCACCGTGATGAAGAAGCTCGTGATGGACAGCACAGAGGAGGAATTTTAATCCGTGAGGTCACATCTTTCATGTGAAGAGCAAACAGTGAGGATGGACGATGAGACAGTGTCTGAAAGCATAATTATTTTCTGAAGATTTAAGTGTGTTTCAAGTGGAATTTTTCTTTTTTTTAATAAAACACGAGTATTTGGCTTCAGCATCAGCAGCACATCAAGGTGCTCCTGTGAGTTTTGCTCGTTTCATTACTGCATTAATGGGCTTGATAATTGTTTATCAGTCTATGAAATAGTGCAAAAGTGGATTTTAACAGGAAATCAACAGCCAAAATCCAAAAAAACATTCAGATTATTTTCAACACAACAATAAAAATCCACACAGCTGAGAACTGGACGTGTTTTTGTATCTATGAACAATCATTTTCTGTCGTTTCACTGATATATTAATCAACTAGTCGAGTTATTTTATCACTAAAAGATTTATTCAACAGACATTAATAAAAAATATTTATTGATCAGTTAGTCATTAAACATAGAAGTAAGTGATTTTTAGTACATAACTCAAACAGTGCAGATGATATTCTGCCATTATAAATTCAATACACTTCAGCTTTCGATAGTTTTCATAACAAAAAATTCCAATTTTGGATTCTTGCTGTGATGGAATATAAAGTACAGTTACTCTAGTATGTACTTGAAGTACCACGTCCCAGCTGCAGGTGCTTTTTCTTTTGCACATTAAGATTTAACATCAGAACACAAGATAAGTTTATAACATGATGCTTTTTATAGATTAAAAATCATCTGAATACTTTCTCCAGCTCTGGGTTCTTATTACCCGCGACTGCTATCTGCATCAGTTTTGAGTGACACATTAAACAGTAATGAAAACAGTTGTTAGTTGTAGCTCCGACAGATGCTTCGAGGTCCAGTGTGTAACATTTAGAAGGGTCTGTGGTGTAATCATCGCGTTTCACGTGTGGGTCGACAGTGACAGGAACAAATGCAACGAAGAAGAAGAGACAGGAAGCTATGATGGATGTTATCAATGCACAAGTTCAAATGTTTTTAAAAAATAGACTTTGCAAATGTTTGTTCACATAAAAACTCCACAGAGCACCTTTAATATTTGTAGGTCAAGCTCAGAAATCTGAGTTTCTGAGTTAAAGACAATGACAGTATGACGTGGACATTTTAACACGGTGAATTATGGAGCCAGCCTCATCCCATGATTTACAGTTTTTAGCACTTCCACATTGGCTTCATATCCAAAAAAACATTGATTTACTGCCTTAATTAACTAAATATTTGAAGTCAACAACCATGAAATCTTCACAATCCAAAACAAAAAAATGTTTTAGCCTCTGCTGAATTCAACTCAAAGATTTGACATATTTTAATTCAAGTTTTCATCATGTGAGCCACCAGTTGAAACACTGGCTGCTTTGAAAAATGTAAATCTTCTTAACACTTCATTTCTCTGCTGAGGCGACGTGAAGCAGCTTCCTGCACGGTAAACACGCAGACATTAACACACGGCTAACCTCGTTCAGACCTAATGGCTCAAATAAGAAATTATTATTCAGCTGGAGGGGGGAAAAAAGAGAAGCATGACAGAAGCGTCACGCCTGGCATCAACATTTAAATTCTTGTGTCTGTTACGCTTCACATCACGCCAGAATGAATGCACTTCTCAGAAACAAGATCAGACTGGAGTCATGTGCACGGCTCCACGGGCCTCTTCAGCTGCTACCTTCAAAAAAGAAAAAGCGGACATGAGACCGGCTGGAGTGACCGCACAGATTCTCTCCAGAGGAACAATATGAGCCTCTGATGGGGAACAAAGGCTGTATTGTCTGGCCGCTGTGATGATGAAGGGCAGAAGTGATTCCAGGTTTCACAGAGAGAAGTCTCACGACAACAACGCGGCCCCGTCCTGACGCTGGTAATTGCTGCGTAACGGCACACATGAATACCCCCAAATCAGCTCTGGGCCTCGTGCAGCTCAAAGCAAAGTGCACTATTCAGACAATCAGAGGCATACAATCTCAATCGCTCGTCCCCATGGCAACAGGCAACTGCCGGTGTGATTGTATGGAAAGTGGTGTTTCTGATAACTTGTCACATGTAAAGACTGCCTTTCACCCAGGGAGCAGCAGGCTGGTGCTGGTGGCTGGATTTTAAAGAGACAATGATTGTACAAGTCAATCGTTATTCTGCTTTCAGGCTTATTTTAGATAATGAACAACCAGGTGTCACGATTTAAGACAATTATGGATGAAGCGGAGGTGAAGGATGCCACGATGTCACATCCTCTCGTCATAACATTGGTTAAAGCAGCTGTAGACGATATTTTATAATAACAGTGTGGGTGCGAAATATCTCTTCCGACAACTTTACGGTTTGGTTCATTCTGATTCTGCTGTTCAGGCAGATGTTTGCAGAGAAGAAGCTCTATAAAGGCCACAGCACACTACCTGCTCAGCCACAAACAGCAGACAGACACAGTTAGAGACTAGCTGGTGAGCATAGTGAAGCATTTAACAGCTAAAGAGTCAGATATTTGGTGGTGGAGACCAAAAACGAGTTCAAAGACAGTGAAAAGTTCACTTCAGGTGACACAAACATGACTTCAAATTAAAAGTGTTCATCCATAACTCATATGAAAAGGTGACGATATGTCAGTGTTGTGTTCCTAAGTTGACTTGTCTTTAAAGAAACTGGATGCATTCTGGTGCCTGGTTGAAGCAGTCGATATTAAAGTGTTTTTATAGCACTGTATAGTAAACTGGCATCAACAGCTTCAGCAGCAAATTCTTCTTCAGTCTTCTTTGTTAATTATTTAATCAGATACTTTCTAAACCAGGTCTACTACTCACGTGTCCGTATGTATGTTGAAAGAGTTAGTGCTGGCTACAATCCTTACTCATGAGAGACAGTTTCCACATTTCTTGTTCTAAGTTACAGGTTAAGTACTGAATTCAAACCAGAACGTTTTTGGCAGTTTTTCCACTGCATAGTACAGCTCAACTCTACTCACTTTTGGTACTTCGGATAGTAACCCCTCAGTGTATGTGGAGCTGATTGTCAGAGCTACTCAGCTGGGAAACAACCAGGAAACGACGGGAGCTTTACTTTAGTTTAGTTTCATTTCTAAAACTCAGGTATCACATTTGCAGAAGTATAGACATTTTATAAATGATAGCCCGTCCTTACTGCAGTATTAGACAGCAGTGGTTCATCGGAAACACGTTAAGGCCTCGATACAGCCAACCGTTGGTTTGTTGTTGAGCCTTCATCTGCCGTTTTGAGCTGTGTTTGGAAGCTTTGGCCATTATTATCAGCCACATAGTACGGCTCGACTGCTTTTTTGGTTCCTGGTACTTTTTTCAGACCACCTCAGTTGAGGTTCAAAGCTGATACTAAATGTGAAAACACTTCACACCGCTGATATGACACATCCTGCACAAACCATCAGCCGGGAAAACCAGGCCAGGGTGAAACGACAAAGTGCAAAGAGCAAAAGAAAGAAAGAATAGTGAATGTGAGCGGTGCAAAGTTTGTCAGTAGAAAAAGGCTGCAGCTTCTCGAGACCAGCGTGAAGCTCTTTGTAGGTTGTTTCCTGGTTGTCTCCTAACAACGGTGCTCTGACCATCAGCTTGGCCTACATAGAAGAGTTACTATCCGAGCACTAGTTACAGTGGAAAACAAAGCAGATGTACCAAAAGCTGTACTATGTCATTGGAATATGGTTTGAGATCAGCCAAAGAAAACCCCAGCAGATCATTAGCATGTGTTTTCCTCCAGGATGACTGAGGTGATGAACTCCCTGGAGCCAGGTACCGAGGACTTCAGTGGGGGTGGAGCAGCAGCAGATCAGGACACAGTATCCTTCCAGGTGTGTGTGTGAACGTGTGTGTGAACGTGTGTGTGCATGCGTGTGTTTAGAATATTTTAAACCAGACCTGTTTCATTGGAGTAGAAAGCGTACAGTAGTGAGTCACAGGGGTGATGAGCAAGAGTAAAATGTGGGCTGATGCGACTAAGATCATTAGTTGGACTCGGCCCTGCTGTGAGTAAATGCTACGTGTCTTATCCAGCTGAGCTGAAAGGACAAGTGAGTTATTACATATTACTGTGCAATTTATTTTCTAAACATCGTGCATCATCATTATGTGAAGTGTAAAGATGCTTTAACGCTTTCATGCTTTATCTTAGTCCCAGCTTAGTTTGTCTTTCATTCTCTCCGGTGAAATGGAAAAACCACAAACTGCATTTCCAGGAATCGCTGATTCAGTGATTTTCAGGTCAGGACATGAAGGTGTCTAGTTTAAAACTGGGCTTTAGGTTTTTAAAGTTTTAAAGGTTCGGGTCAGATTACCACTGGAGTCAGGACAGGTGAGAGGAAACTTGGATGGCTCAAAAGGTTTCCACTAAGTTTTGTTCAGTAGACTTCTTTTGTCCTGAGAAGTCAACACGTACAAACACTGATTCACAAACCATCGACAGTAAACAATGCACAGTGGATCTGTGATGTCACCCACAGGTTTCTGAATATGCGCCGTTTGGCATTACGGACATTGCCATCTTTGTTTTTTTGTGGAGGTGGTGGGTGACGTACTGCGAGATGTTTTCAAGCAAGAAAAAAATGGTGACCTGTCTGATCACAGACTTTTTTTTGTATTATAGCTGAACAGTAACATTCGAGGACAGAAACGGTCAATGCAGTCCCAGAGTCTGGATCTGGATCACGTCATCGTTCATTTATTAAACGAACATCACCCTGTGTGGACCAAGACTTCACGAGGAAGCTGTGATGAGTCTGCTCATTTCCTCATGAAGCTCAATACATTCAGACTTTTTGGAGCTGTCCAATAGAAAAACACTTCCACGCCGAGGAAAGCTCTGGCCAGTAATAATATACTGTCAGTGGTGTTATCACTTCAAACCTTCAGGTCTAATACCCCTCACATACTGATATTTTACAGTCCGGTAGTAATCATGACAATGACGAGGTTTGCATGCTCTGCACTGTAATAAAGTACCTCTGATTGGCTGATTCAGAGCTTGATAGAGGGAATTTAAGGTAATTGTAGACACATTATTTTAGGTGGAGTCACTCCTTTTGAAGGAGATGTGGGAGTCACTGCAGCCAGCACTGAAGAATCTCACTTTGCTCAGTTGCTTTTACAGTTTTAGTTTTACAGTCCCGGGTTCATCTTCAATAGACCAATGATGTGCCAAGAGAGTTTCAGATACAGTTTGATTAGAAAAGAGAGGCGATAGCATCACATGCACATTTGAAGTTGGAGATCAAAGTAACAGATCAGGGAAGTCATCTTCATAAGTCCAGCTGCTAATCCTTCATCTCATTCACACTTTTCCTAATCCGATTTACCGCGTTGTTGTTCATTCACGTGTTGTGAGCGATGATGTTCTCATGATTACCCTTCAGTCCAACCTTACATAAGCTTCAAACAGATCTTCCCAGATACCCATGAAAGGTATCCAAAGTTGTCCAAGAGGCTTCCCTCCATCGTGGTCGAGCCGACGGATGGAGCCGAGGTGGAGAGCGGCGAGCTCCGCTGGCCGCCGGACGAGCCGACCTCTCCGGACGCCCAAACCGAGAGAGAGAAACAAAGCGCAGGTGAGGACTGAGGTCTGAAGCCACAGTGGAAAGATCGACCTGTTTCCTTTTGGCTCATTTAGCTTTAATCAGATCTGCGTCTTTCCTTCAGCCAATTTAAGGCTGATCTGATCAGACAACAGGCTCTTTAGTGTAAAAGGTTATTTCCTGTAACGTCTTCCTGTAGTTAGTTATTTATGCTAATGAGCAACCTGCAGCCAGGCCCACCTGAGCAGACGAACTGAACAAAAGCAGCTGACGAGGTCTGATACTCTGCAGAGAAATGTGATGGCATGTAACAGTGAGTCAGTCTGATCTGCTCGCGTCACACGACTTAGAATAAATCCAATTTTCCACTTTGGTTGAATCATTAGAGGGAAAACATTTTTCACCTGAACCAGTGCAGATCTGCACCTGTCGGCTCTTTTCATTGACTTTATTAGCATTCACACGGCCTCTGTGGACCACTTGACGCTGAGCACTGAGAATTTTCTATAAAAACTGGAGGTTTGCAGCCAATAAAGCTTTTAGAGAAGATTAGTCCAATTTGTGCTTTATCTAGATTTATTTTAGTTTAATCTAATAATCAGCTGGCAGCTTGTATTTTCAGCATATAATAATAATAATGCTAAACTAATCAAAATGTATGAGCGTGCAGGAGTGACAATCGCATGTGAAATGTGTCGTCACTGTTTGCACTCTGCATTTAACTCGTAAACTGCTTCAGTGGAAAAAAAGAAACAAGAAGCTTAAAAACATTTGTGTTGCATATTTCAAGAGCCTCACAGATACTGGATGTTTTGAAGCTGGTACCGACATCAGTATTTAAAGAGTTTAAAAAATAACAGCAATAACTTGAAGCCTTAATATAATGTGAACAGGTGAGTTGTATATAAATTCACCCTCAGTACAGTTGTCATGAACGGGGAAATTAGCTACAGAGACCAAAACTGTTTTTTGTACCAGGCTGTAAACATGTTTATTTCTGCTGTGAAGTTGGACATTTGAACATGGGGACTTATGGAGACTGACTCACTTCTGGAGCCAGCCTCAGGTGGACGTTAGTAACTTTGCATGCAGCAGGTGTAAAAACACAGTCTGTCCATTGTTTCATTGAATTGATGATTTTTCATCGTCAACCTTTCGACATCGGCTGTCTTCAGGTCAGAAATCCAGAATCACTGGCTCTGCACAGCCAAGAAACATTATTGAACATTTACTAACTATTGTGAATCAATTTATTTCCATTGTGGATTAGAAAGTGATCATAGGACTTAAGTTGAGTAGAGTCTTGTCTTTGTCTCGAGTATCCTGCGGTGCTACTTAGACCTGGAAGAGGGCTCGAACTCAGCTTTATGTCCCGTTCAGTCCCTCGTTTCAAATCAAAGTAATCTGAAAGATTGGAGAGTAATCGAGTGAATCTGCATGTTTGTTTCCAGATGAGGAACAATCGAATGTCGGCGTGGATGAAGAGGCTTCAGCAGCGGAGATGCAGGACTCCAACTGAACAAACTCTCCTCCTGCAATAATCCACTGTTACTGTGAGTGTGTCCAGACTTGGATTAATGAAAAAAAAAAGAGGAGCATATTGCATTGATAGAAAGATCTCTGAGACGGAGGAGGAAGGGTAGAAAAACAGATTCCCAAACCCCAGCTCACAGGCTTGGAGCCAGAGTCCTGCTGCCACCTTCTTAAATAAATTCACAGAAGGTGTTTTTCTTTCCGCGTCCTCATCTCCGTACGCTGATGAAGGAGGAGTAAACTAACGAAGATGATTGAAGGGACCAAGTTCAGCTGGAAATGAACAAAACATTCTTTATTTGGCAGCAGACGTGTTTTCAATGTCAGATTTAGATAAAGTCAATCTTCAGGTTTTAAACATCTAATGTAACTGTGTGTGATTTGGTGTAAACATATATTTTTGATTTGATTAATTAAAGTTCCTCTCTTCCTCTGGCTCCAAGCCCCTCACTGTCCAGATTCCCACAATATCACGTCTGACATCTGGATAGATGTTTCCTAAATGCTGTCTTAAGTATTTAGCTCATGTGTGCCATACTACTACTACTACTACTAATGGTAGCTACTGTATTTTGTGCACAGTTTTTAACTCTAGATGTAATGTGATTACATCACTGTAGTGCTGACTGCTGTAGTTTGGTGATCACTCTTCACTTTGTAATAATAGCTACGATGTTTTAAAGAGCAGTATTTGATTAAGAAAGCCTCCATCACTTTATTCGATGTTACTACGACACATTCTTTAATATATAATAATAATAATAAGTGAGCGTTGTCTTCATACAGTAGGTGTTAAAGGGAATGTAACCTGTGTTCTGTTTTACTTATAAAATATTGGAGCAATATGTTGACGGGAGTTTAAAGGCAGTCCATTTTGTTACAGACTACAGAAGTAAAAAATAAAAAATAACCAGTATATTTTAGATGTGTGTCGCTTGTCACAGACATGATATTTTTTAAAATACTGGAAGCCTAAATTATTGCACAAGAAATAAACCTTTTCAAAATTCTTAACACGTTCTTTATTTTATTGTCCCTGTGGTTTGTTTTGGTCACATCAGTGAGAAAAAGTCTGTAGCGGTCATATTCAGATCTTTTACTACCAAAAGTAGCAATAATACAATTATTCCATTATTGTCTGCAGATTATTTTTACTCGATGATCGTTAATCGTTTTAATATTTTGGTCTATAAAACATCAGAAAAGCAGACATGTTGAAATCTGAGTCTAGAATATTAAATGTTTTATAATGTAAGAGCAAATTATTACATTTGACGTTTTGGTTCTTCATTGATTATCAAGAAAATAACTAATCAAACAATCATTGCAGCTCTGTGTGAGATCTAAAACCACACCTCTCTGTAGTTTGTGCTCACTGGCTGACTGATCGTGGAAACGAATCAATAAAAACAATCACAGATCGAATAAATATCGAGCATGAATTTATGTTTTCTTTGGCCACAGGTCGACTTCTTCTTACTGTTTGTTTGTAATGGAGTAAAAAGGACCGTCAATAAATGGACAACAACTCTGTGCATGTTTGGATTTTTCAACATAATCATTCTAGATTTGATGATCATGAAAATTTAGAGCTGTTTAAAACCAGTTAAGCCCAGAAAAACTTATTTTTGCACCTTCAGAGGTTCTTTAAAGAACAATAAAACATTTTTTGGTTCCACCATAAATCTCTTAGCAAGTGGTTCTTTAAAGAACCTCAGGTAACCATCAGATGAATGGAATGGTTCCTTTACACACCATGCATGGTGCTCTAAAGAATAAATAAAGTTTTTTGTGGTTCTTTAAAAGATGACGTTTTCTCTTCAGTTAGCACCTTTATTGAGTGTGTGTTCAATAACGTGGAGCACCTTTGAAATGTAGTTGAGCTGAAGTATAAAGTAGCATAAAATGGAAATACTGAAGGACCTAAAACTGAAGTGCAGTACTTGAGTAAATGAAAAACTGCTTCATTGAGAGCAGCTGCTGAACACCAGTGTTCACGACGTGAGACTGATCAGGTGATTTCTGCTTGAAGAAATCAGTATGTTAAGACTTTGTGTTCATTTTGTCTGATATACTTTAAGTTTTTCTATTTTTCTGACTGACAACAATTCGTTTGGTTCAAACGTACACAGACTGCACTAGCATCCATGATTTGAGCGCTCGCTGTGTGAGTTACTGATTATTCAGTTCACAGGGTAACACGCTGAGGTTAAAGGCTTCCCATCGATGTGAGTGTCTGATCATTGATCATCAGCTCGACTGACCCACGATAGAGACCAAAGACTGTGCAGGAGCTGCCAGTGACTCTGCAGGTGAACAAAAAGTAACATTAAACTTCTACTTCACGCTCTCATGCTGCTTTTTGCTTTGTCGTGTTGCAAAAACTCTTCAGATGTCAGTCAGTGTTTGACCGGAAGCTGAGAGCTGAAATCATTTCGTCAAGTCTTTGAAAAACATTTCTCAGCTTTCAGTCAAACGTCTGAAGGTTTTCTTTCTGGAAAGTTTCACTTTTACAAAAAAGAAAGTCATTTTCATCAAATTTGTGTTCTGTTACATTTTATCTGTTCAGACGGTGAAATTATCTTTGAATGAAACGTTTTAAAAGACTCAGATCAGAATAGGAGCTCGATCAGGATAAAAACATTTCATGAAAACACATTTTAACTTCAAAAGGCTGATTTAAACTTTCATAATCCAAAGATGAAAATCCTGTCATCAGGCGTTCTTTTTCTATTATTATTCACATGTTCGCTCACTGTTCTGACATTTCCACACACTGCCACACTTAAATCGGTGACGCATCGTCTTTAAAAAGGCGACGATTCCCAAACAGAAAGCTCAACATGTGTCTGACGGGAGTTCACGCTGATAACATTTCTGCTTTTGTGCAGGAACACAGCAGCAAACCATTAATATGCAATAATAACCGACACTGGTCTGTCACGACTAGTAACAACTCGTCCAGCTGCAGCCGCTGTGCGTTTGTTTTTACACTCAGCCTTCATTCATTCATTCATTCATTCATTCAGATGAACGGATAAATCACTGACCGGCTGTTGAATTAGCAGCTTGAGCTTGTTGCTCATGTTCAGTCGTCCATCAGGAGCTGTTTCCTCCCAGTTACCTTGTTTGTCCTCGTTGTACTTTGAGTCAGAGAGCTCTGCATTGTGTCCGGTTTGAGTGTGATGAGGTACTAACCTCTCATTCAGGAAATAATGAGTGTTTGTATCGCTGTCATTGTCACTCCACAGTAAAATAACAACAGACAGAAGAGAAGGAACAATGGCGTGTGTGTAAAAGAGGTTAATGACAAAAAAAGGTCGTATAACTTGTGGAATATCGCTGTTAGAGCTCGTCCACAAACCTGCCCGTGTTCTGCCTGTTGGCTGAACTTTGCAAACCAAACTCAGATGTGGCTGCAGCACAGAGCAGGGCACACGAGCAGCACCCTCATCTCTGTCTGAACGGTGATGTTTTCTCCATGCACCGTTATAATTTGATCATTTTTAAAGGCCTTAAAGGTTCCAGGAAGTTCAGATCAAAGTATCAATACCACCGTGTGCCTGTGATCAGGTGAGCGGTGTAAGGAAAGCCGTCCTGTGCGATTGCTGCAGTGTTTTTCAGTGAAGGGCGTTCAGGTGTTTCTTCTCCTCTGAGCTGGAGGCTGCACCGTGAATCTAAACTCTGTTCTTATTTTAGTCTCTGATTTATGTTTCTTGCCTCATAGTTATTCAAGGAAAGCAAAGCCCACATCTGCTGCACTGACTGCTCACGTCACAGCCAGAGAGCGGGAGGCGTTCTCCCGTAGCCCTCGAGTCAAAGTCATTTTATTTACAGTCATCAGCCGTGGACACGCTGAAGCAACAGATGCTTCATTAGATCATTTCACTTTATTTCATCAGAACAAAAAACAAAAAACAGATGCTCTCATCGCTGATTCACATGCAAGAGGTCAAACAGTCGACTCTTTATCTGAGCAGGTGAAATTATGTTTTGTAGTACTCACATTTATTTATATATCAATAAAGTTTTAGAAATTATCAGAGCACAAGAACAATACATTTTTTTTTAACTATTAAGGAGTTAATTCAAGTTTTTTTGTTTACTGGAGAAATACTCTAACTGGACAGTGTTCTTCAGCTCATTTTTCATATTATTTATTTAGAAGATGTCTTTTCTCTTGATGTCTTTGAGCTTCCATAAAAACCTGCAAATTCATCATCGTAGATAATAATTAACCCGAGTGATCTGCGTCTCAAACTATGTTGAGTTCTTGAATTTGAGGTCATCTGTCCTGCGGAAGCCTCAAAAGAAAGATTTAATGTTGAAGAAAATGTGTCGGCTGAAATCATCAGATCATGACGTGACGCAGAACTCACAGTGATAACTGCTTTACGTACTTTAATGTTGCATTGATTTCTCATCCTTAAAATGTGTACATAGACACGTTAGCACCATTAGTGCTTTTATTTTGAAGCCTCTGACAGTTTAGAGACTAAATCATAACTCAGTCTTTGCAGGACACGATGAAAGCTGCATTTTTATAACTGCAATAACTTGAAATTTACCCACTGAGACAATAGAGTAGTTGCATGTAAATATTTAATATGTAAATATTCATCTTCATAGTTGATCTTTCTGTTTCTCTGTCTTGTATACACAACCTGAGACGAGCCGCGCTCCCTCCTACACTTTGATGAGCTTGTTGAGGCTGATACACTGTGAAAGGTCAGATCGGTGTCTTGATCCAGACAGCGAGATGGATGGCGGGATCTCCATCTTGTTTCTTTCATGCCTCGCTCGCTCTGTGGATCTGACCTTTCAGATGACAACCTTGTGAAGAGCACTTCATCGGAGCAAGCGGGGTCACTCCTGGGAAAATGAAGGGCTGCGGGGAGCGAGGCTGCGAGGGACGAGGGGGGGGGCGAAGTGTCAATTATCTCTCAAATGTCACAAGCTGTTTTCCAGAGGAAGGAAGGCTCATGTCTCCTCTTAAGGACAGCTCACACACACACACACACACACACACACACTCATGTACACACACTCATGTACACACTGCTTCACTCATATTTTACAGGTGATTCTCAGAGAGATGGAAGCTTTTAACATTTGCTGCAGCAGGGATGTAATCAGTAAAACATCCTCACACATTTGTACAACCAGAATCACTCGTGTTGCTCCAACACAGCTCATGATCCTCAGAGGATGAACCCTGCTTACTTGGGAATGTCTCGACCTCTCGAGTTTGGACATTCATGTTCCCCAGAGGATTTATCATCAGATCTGATCCTCTAACAGCAGGTCAGCCTTCAGTTTTTCCTTCCTTACTACTCAATGACAGTACAAAGAATGGACGGTGTCACCCATAACAGCACTTTGAAGCTCAAAATATGTCTTTCTTTCTTTCTTTCTTTCTTTCTTTCTTTCTTTCTTTCTTTCTTTCTTTCTTTCTTTCTTTCTTTCTTTCTTTCCTTGACTCCTCTTTACTCCTTTCTTCCTATTAAGTTCCGCTTCCATTTTTCTGTTCTTTCTTCCTTGTTACTTTCCTTTCAGTTATTTCTCCTTTAATTCCCCTTTTCCCTTCCTTCCTTCCTTCCTTCCTTCCTTCCTTCCTCCCTTCCTTCCTTCCTTCCTTCCTTCCTTCCTTCCTTCTTTCCTTCCTTCGTTCTTTGACCTGCTCCAACATTCTGAGTCACTTTGACCCAGAAACATGTTCTGATCATGATCGTGTTGCCATTGAGACTTTCCTCTTCACAGACATGCAGAAAACTCAGAACATGTTTCTGGGTCAAAGTGACTCAGAATGATGGAGCAGGTCACATTTATTTAAAACTCTCTAAAAGTGGTGATACAGAGTTCTGAGTCCAGACGGTTTTATTTTGTGTTTTACCGCTTTGAAACTCACAAACAGATCCAACATGTTTCCTGGACGTGCGCTCGCTCAGTCTCAGTAAATAATGCTCATTTAGCTCTGCTGTGTCTCCTCTGCCTGCTCTCCTGTTTCATTATGTAGAATTCATTCATGTTCAATTCAAACACAAAGAGCGTACGGACCGCGCCAGCAACCACTTGTAAATCTGTGTATTTAAAAGTACCTTTTAACACAGCCATTAGAGCCACTGAGTGTTGTGAGGGAGTTGTGTTTTGATGATGTCAAAGTGTGCTGTGCCAGGACTTTCATCTCCCACTCCTGCTGGCTTCAAACGGGTCTTTCAAATGTGTCCGTGATGCAGCCCAACACCGTCCTCTCACAGCTCAGCACCTCTGGATGACAGCTGTGATGTGAAGCGAATCACAGACAACACAAAATGTGTTCTGCATCAGCCACAATAGAAAAAATATATGTAATTATTAATTTGAATATTTTGACAATGCTCCCCTCTGGGCTGGAAGTGACGTCCTGCTCGTTCAAAATAAAGTCTAATTCTGTCTCAATGGCAAATACAAACATTTAAACTATTTAAATCTGTTTGTCATTGTAACAAGAATTATTCTAGTAACTGGAAACTTTTGTGTCGAAGCAAAATAAAGTTATGAGTTATGAGAAAACAAATGAATAATTTGGTCCATGCTAATGAAGAGAAAAGGTCATAACAGCGTGAAAAACGAGTCGCTGTGGAAATGAGGAACTCTTCATGTTATAATGAGCAAACATGCTGCTGCAGTTTAAGGCTCCGAGATTTTCGAGGCTTTTCTCAAAGACACAAAACAAGTGCAGAAGATTCAGATTCACTTTTCTTCATTTAATCAGGCAAACTTAGATTCAAACTATAATCCTTAAGCTGAAATCAAAGGCCTCGTGAATATTTTGCACAGTGTTATTTCCAGGTTGAGGAAAGTTTATTTCTAACGTTCATACTTGTGTTGCAGGTAGTTCATATTTAAGTATATACTTGTGATTGGCTGTCTAACTTTCTTCATCTCAGAGTCTCTAAACACTCACGCCGTGTTTCCATAATATTAATAATGCCATACAACATTTCTTGAAAGGCCGAGCTGATGAAACGCAGCATGAAGCTGATGAAACAGAGAATATGCGCCGAGTAAATTAAAGAGCAGTGAGATGCAGCGTGTTTGATTGTATGAAGAGCACTTGTATGGACGGCAGCCAGCGAGGAGCTCCGCCGTCTCTAAGACCTCTCAGACATCGAGCTGGACGCCCACATGTTGTACAAACACCTCCATCATCATCATCATCATCATCATCATCATCATCATCATCATCATCATGGCTGCTGAGCACCCTGCTGTGACATGAAACCTGATGTAAACATTCATCCGCCGACGTGTAGCTCCTGGTGTGATTGTTTGTGTGACTTCATGTAGTTTATGTGTGGTTGGTGTGTACGGTGCACTGCAGTGCAGCTAACATGAAACTCTATGTGAGTCCCAGGCTGTAAACATGTTTATCACTTTAACATGGGGACTTATGGAGACTGACTCAAGTGGACGTTTGAGGAGCTGATGCTCTGAAGGAGTTTATACCTTTGCTGATGCTCTGAAGGCGTTTATACCAGCAGTGTTAGGGGGGGGCGGGGTTACGCTCAGGGCGGCCTCAGCGTGTCATCGAGCCCTTTTAGGACCGCCCCAAAAAATCCTGGTGAGAAACTGTAGAACCCTCGTTAACATGTTCAATGCATTTACACAGACTTTCACTTTTTGAGTTGAGTGTTCCAGCTCAAAACTCTGCCTGGTTTTATATTTTTATATTTAAGATTTAGCTCGTTCCTTTATTCGCGTTCGTTGGACTGCTTCGCTGGTTTTTGTGTTTTGTATTTAAGCATTAAATAATATGAATCTGCTCTGTCTACTAGTCTGAATTTGGATCCAGTCCTTCGTGTTAGACTTGAAATTGTTTTATTCAAACCAAAAGAGCGTTTCTGTATTTTTCAACAATTAAAGAGAAATACTTTTCATTCTGACACTGTTAAATGAATGAGAGCTGCTCTCCTGCTGAGTCCATTTCTTTCATTACCTCAGAGTGCATCATCGTGTTTGTGACTTCATCACTAAACAGGAAGAAAAAGATTCGATATAATGTAGGATGAAACGCAAAGTGCTGTTGCCATGGTTACCTGCAGGTTAATAAGAGCCACAAGGTTTAAGAATGTAAGAAGAAGTTTGGATCATCCACTGAAGGTAAACATGTTTTCTGCAGAAATAGCTCCACAAACTGAATATTGATCTAACAGTAATTATTTAAACTCTCGCTCGCTGTGTTTCCGTCCCCTTTTCAAATATAAACAACGTGGGGAGAAAGAAACCATGAGCTCCGCCGAACACGCAGCAGATATGCACATTATTCATAATTACACAACCAGTTTGTCATTCAGCTCCGGTGCACAGTTGTTCAGTGAAGAGCTCCTCTTCATTTGTTTGGGAATAATGTTCCACTCAAACATGCGGCACAGGGTTACTCTAGTAACCTTTTCTATGAATAGTAAATGTCACCGTAATCAATTTTAGATGGGGCGGCTCTGCAGGTGGAGCCTGCAGCGGGTTGGGAGGAGGAAAGGAGGTTGATGGGAGCTGAGTGCGCCTCCGCCTCCTGAAGACGGTTCTCTAAAGGCGTCGTGAGCCGTGAAGAGCCGAGAGGAGGAGGGAGGTCTACACGTATGTTTGATCAATATATATGTATCAATACCATGAAGGGATTTTTATTCTAACAATAAGATCCCATTAGATTTATTTATGTATCACACAGTGCTGGGCTGCAGTCACAGCTCATCTTTAAAGCCACATTATGTAACATTTAGTATTTTTTTTCTCCAGTGTAATCCCACTGTGGTGAGTATGTTCAGCTGTACTCGAGTATTTCTTCTGATTACATTACTTCTGATCATCCAGGTCCCCAGCAGCAGCTGATATCACTGACTAGTCCAGCAGCAGTCAGCCCAGAACCAGAACCAGAACCAGCAGCAGCTGATATCACTGCCTAGTCCAGCAGCAGTCAGCCCAGCTCGGCGTCTGTCTTTCAGCCTTTTATTTCACCAAGCTCTCACCAACCACTAAAAGTCAGTCCCACATTTACTCTTTAGCTCGGTAACTCTCTCCTTCCTCCGTCCACGTCCTCTTCGCTCTCTTCACCATTAGCTATGTCCACACACCCAGCTCCTGTTCTGGCACGACACCGGCTTGCGACTGCAGTAATCACTAATCCCGAATGAGAAACATTGCTGTTACTGATTTTACTTTAAAAAGACAAACCAGAGATTGTTCAACATTTTCTCTGATCTGTTGGTTTGATAATCTCAGTACTGGACTGTGTTTATGAATATATGGACTTATTTATTGTTGTATTTCACGTATGTTCTGTGTTTTCTGCCTTTATTGACTGATTTTTGAAAGCAAACTTTCCCCATGAGAAGATTAAAGTTCTACTCAACTCTGCATGAAGGAATAAATAAATAAAGTGAACAGAATGGCAGCTAACACCTGCAGCTATGATTTGTGGTTTGGAGTGTTTTACTAAATGAAGCCAGTGTGGACATACTGCAGTTCCCTGAGCGTCCACTTGAGGCTGGCTCCAGGACATTTTAACCTCCAGGCTCCATCTCTGTCAGGGTGTCGGGACAGGAACAGAGGACCAGACTTATACAAAGCACAGGCAGTTTATTGCTTCTATGGTACTAAGCTACCCAAAAACAAGAAAATGAAAAGCCAGCTCACTCCTAATCACGACTATTTACAAGTGTGAAAGAAGGTGAGAAACTAAGGCGACACAAAATCCTAATTCTCAATCGTAGAACAAACCGACACACTGAGAGAGAAATGTTTCGCAGAGCACGAGGAGGACAAAGCTGCACTTTCTGGTAGCAACAGGATCTTAAATAGGTCTCACATCAGCTGGACTCGAATCAGCTGGAGCTGCACACCTATACACAGATCCTCGCACAAAGACAGGAGGTCACACTCTGGTTCAAAACACAAAACCAGAACAGAAACATATGACACAAATGTCTCCATAAGTCCCCATGTTTGTTATAATGTTGAATGTTTACAACCTGGGACTGTGAGACCAACATTTCCATTATCAATTCAATACATCAAATATCAATAAATATCTGATTTGGAAATGATTCAGGAGGAAGAAGAAGCCTTTGTTTGTTACACACAGTTTGTCTTGGTGAGAAACAGCCAGCAGAGAATTCCCCAGAGATCCAGACGTGCAGCTCCTGAGCCGCTCTATACCCCCGCATAGTCTGCGTGTGATTGGCTGCAGATGCCCTGATTTACCCACCAATAGTACGAGGCAGGATGACCTAAAGCTGAGGCCGGTGGAGCTTTGGGAGCAACACATCACATTAGCACATTTCACCATTTACACATCCAGCAGTGTGGAGGAGGGGGGTGGTGTGACACTATGGAGTCCTCTGAGAGTGTAAACACGTCCATACAGCGACTACAGTCTGAAGAGAAACTGGTGAGAACGAACAGCATCTCTACGTGTGTGAAACTTTGTGGGTTTGAAATTGTATTCGGTGTCCTGATGCACAAGCTGTGAATAAATGAATTCAAATTCAAAACTGCCTTTGGATGTTGTCCTGCTGGCACACGCCTGTGATTGGAAGAAGAAAATTCACCTCACGAAATGTTTTCTCCTCTCACGTTTAAAAAAAATAAAAATGATTCTCTCATGCGTCGAATAAAGCAGCAGCACCTCACCGAGCAATTTCACCAAACAGCAAACTACGAAAAAGGAAAAGGAAAGGAGTGTAATCAGACAGAAGACTGTATCATTTTATCAACTCCTGCAGACGGAGAATCTCTGAGGATGTTTTCTCTATCTATCTATCTATCTATCTATCTATCTATCTATCTATCTATCGTCCCTCACTCATCTATGGCTCATCCACATGACACAGAGCTGATGATGCTACATACATTATTTAAAGTCTGTCCGACTCCCGGAGTCATAGCATTTTAGTCTGCAGCCTCTCATAACCTCCCTCTGCAGGGCTTATGTTACCTCGCCCCGGCAGAGCAGAGTCTTTCTTTCAGGAGAAACTCTGATGTTGTTTTATTCCTTTCCTAACAATGAATTTGAAGCACTAACATGTCCTCGTCACACTAAGTCGCTTTGGATAAAAGTGTCAGCTACGTGTCTACATGTGATATATGATGTGATGTTATTTCGGGCTCTTTTAGCTTGTTACCTCGTGTCAGCATGCAGCAGGAAAAGTTCAAGATGAAGTCCATGGTGGCTTGTCCAGTGTGTAACCTGCCTCTCATCCATTGTCAGCTGGTATAGACTAGAGCTATGCAAACATACAGTATGCAGCTGTATGAGCTGAGTGGCTCGTCCATGATCTTTGGAGTGTGCAGCCCATATTTGATGCTTTGCTGTCAGTTTTCTTTATTGTGCACTTAGATGTGTTTCCATACCAGACAGAAATCGATACCAACAGGATGCTTTGGATTATGGCTGTGTAAAAATGGACCTTGTCTACTTTCTGAGACAACTCAAAATCACAGTCTCTGTTTTTGTATTTGACTGTTGGCATTGATCCTATTTCAGGTTATTGCTGATGTGTGTGCCAAAGAGTCGGTTATTGTAATTGACTGGCTGGGTTGAAGGGTTTTTCATCGATCGCTCTGCTCTGAAGTCGATGCACATTTCAGTCTTTTTTTCCATTCAGGACCAGTTTCCCTGCACCGGTTAATTGACTTCTCTACCTCCAGCCTGAAGGCGTCTTTGTTGTCTGTCGAGATCAGTCCTGCGACTGTGGCGTTACCGCACGACTTTCTGAATCCTGATTGAGTTTGAGGTTGATCTGAAATCATTGGTAAGACGGAGAGGAGCAGCCGAGGAAGAACACATCCTGGTGACACCCCCGTGCTGACGGTGAGTGGGTGTGAAGAAGTGATGTCGTTGAAACTGACAACTTGGCACCCGTCCATCAAGAAATCCAGGATCCAGAGGCAGTGAGGTGTTAGCGTTCATGTCCTGGAGTTTCCTGAACAGCTTGAGAGGGTTGATGAGACTGAAAGCAGAACTGAAACTGATGAGCAGATTTCTTAGGTTGACTGCGCACTCTGTGGACCGATTAGGGCAATATGCAAATTGTAGTGGGTCCATTTTATTTTATTTTATCTTGTCTTATGTTCGATGAGCCTCAGACTGATGAGGAATCTAAATGACTCTCTTCCTGCTTCATACAGTACGTCGTGCTTCAGATGCTCTTTGAAAAACCCAACTCTTCCCAAAGCAACATGGCAACAAGGCGACCTGATGTTTCCAGAGAAGGGTAGTTAGTGAAAATGGGCGTTCCTGTGGGAGTTTGATGAACGAGCTGCGTGAGCCGCTGCTTCACCATTTATCTCGTATTCTCCAGAGGAAACTGTTTCCTTCCTGTTGTGTGCACAAGGGTTTTTTTCTGTCATATGAATGGTGAACAGAGAAGAAGCAGTTTGTCTTCATTTGTAAAGGACTGACAACAAAATCTGACATTTAGCACGGACGCTGACATTATGATGTTTTGCTCCTTTTGAACATCTCGACAATATTTCATCCTCAACACGAACAGCAGACTGCAACCAGGAGAGCAGAGCCCATCACGAGTACCTGTTATTTACATTTCATGAGGCGCTCTTACCTGTGGAGTCGACACAGTTTGGTTCAACTCTTTGAAAATGCAACATAATATGCCTGAAATTACAGTCTGCAGGTGGAAAGGTGGAAATACATGTTCCGTCTCTTGCCTTTAGAAGCTAATTCACTTCAGCCGAACTTCATCACACTTCACAACCTGCTGCAGTTAAACGTCTTCAGTGAAAGCTGTTTACGTCACAGATCCTCTCTCAAAGGTTTGAACCTCTGCAAACATCAAACATACGTCCAGTCTGACTTTAACTGCAGACGTCCACGAGTCAGGCTTTCGAGTGCACGCTGCACTTCCTTAAAGTATAAATAAATAAATAACTCATGCTGTGCAGCAAACACTGTTCAAACCCACGGACATTTATTTTTAATTCTATCGGCCAGCCCAAAGTTTTCACTGTGTCAGGCTGAATCTTGGGCTGAACTAACTACCTGTCTGTCTGTCTAGCTGTCTGTCTATCTATCTGTCTTAAACACACACCATACTCCTCCTGTCTCTTGCTGTTGAGATCAAAATGACACCATGATTGCATGTAGCCTACAAAATGAGCAGTTGATGGCTTCAGAGCGTCTTTGTTCAGTCATGACAAACTGCCTCTGCAACAGAGAGAAGAAAAACTGGACAGAAAATGACGCCTTCGAATCACCTCAATTTTCTGCGTCTGGATGAGATTCTGTTTCTGTGCAACACTGAAGTCAAATCCATGTCAAGCACAAGAGTTGACGTGTGTTTTCTGCTGCACAGGATCTGATGTAATCAGCCCTTGTGGGATTTATGAGCACTGGTTTTTAAAACCTGGCTTTGATGTTGGAGGACAGGGTGGTTGGCGAGAGCGGAGCAGCACCAGACATAGATATTTGGATGAATTAAGCTGCACAAGACCTGAAATATTGAATAAAATCAAAATGAGAGAGAGCGCGAGTTCAAACGGGGGAAATCTGACTGCAGAATCCACCGCAGGCTAAAAGCAAAGAGTGGCTGGACTGTGGGTGAAGATGTGGGAAACCTGAGACAGAGAATAATGCTTTTACTTCCTTTAGCTCAGGTTGAGATGCCCTCGAGCACAACTCTTCAATCTAGAAACGTCGCCAGTGAAGCCAGCAGTGGGGGGCTGCGTTGTACTGGGCAGCTTCCAGGTATGTCGATGTAATTGAATTTGAGAGAAGCAGCGAGAGAAGAAAAAAGAAAAAGGTCATATGTTTGGAAGTTAAAACATGAGAGTCGAATGAAACAATACTTCTTTATTTTCATATCTTGTGCCCCGGCGCTCTGCAGGTGAAAGTCATGCTCCACCTGCTGCGCGAGCTGCTTCAGGTGATGCTGTGAGCTCGATAACACACCTGGTCCACTCTGCCAGCATACGGACGCCACCGGGAGAGGAAATGTAGGACGCCACGGGGGATTATTACAGGTCACACATGATCTATCTGCTCTCTGCTGCTCTGTTTACATGGAAGACATCATGCTAATGACTAACTTCACTAAGAATTTGTCGTCAAGATGAAGCAGGAGCATCTTCTGTTTGTGGAGCAGAGTCCGATTAATGACCCACCTCCACGTTATGAAATAAAATTATCATGATAGCACCAGTTTGTAACGCTCCTCCAGCTGTGAGCTTGAGAAAATTCCTTGTTCCTTGTCAGTAGTATCTTGACTATATATATGTCATTTACAGTTACATTTCCAAGGTACATAGTTTTTCTTTCATTTTGTATTTCATACCCTGATATTTTTTTAATTATGGCATCGACCTCATCCCAGAAGGAGCGTAGCATGGGCCACATCCAGAAGATATGTGCATGTTTAGCTTCTCTGCTCTTACGCCAACATGGTTTTTCTGTAACACTTTGTCTACTCTTTATCTTAGGCGTGATGAAGAAACAGGTCAGATTAAAGATTCCCATTTTTAAGAAACAGAGAAAGTCATGGAAGGGTTCACTTCAGTTACATTACAACCAAGAACAGACAGTGTAAGCGTGACGTCACCCACGGGTTTCTAAAGACGCCTGGGTTCCATTTCTGACCCGATCTCTAATGTAATTATAGCTCCACACTGTTTACACTGAAGGAAAGTGGAAAGTAAAAGCACTTGGGAGTGAGCATTAATGTCACGACCATCCCGGGTTTTAGAAAACCGAGAAAGTCGTGCAAAGGATAATTTTAGTCACGTTACAACCTGTTCATGTTTGCAGCAGCTTTAAATGAAAATAAATCAATACAGACAATACATATAAATACTGGAGAGGTATTAATATGTTATTAATATTAATATTATAGCTCCATAATGGCTTTCGCTCCACACTGTATCACCCAGCATCACGTTCAACCTCGCTGAGGCTCGTGTGGTCAGATGGAAACAGATCCCTGCAGCCAGGTCGCAAAATCTGATGGAGAGCCTGAAACCAGCAGAGAGCAGAGGCTGTTAGAAATGCAGATGACACGTTCGCATTGTTGTGTGTGTGTGTGTGTGTCTGTGTGTATGGTGTGTGTGTGTGTGTGTGTCTGTGTTTGTGAGAGCGGCTCTGACAGCCCGTCTCACAGCTGGGATACCCGGTCCTCAGGAGTGGGGCGATCAAGCCACGGGGGCGCAGGTTATTTTGGGAGCCACTGAGAAGGAAGCATTTATTTTTCGCCGCCATCCAAACCCCCCCCAAACACACACACACACACACACACACACACACACACACACACTCCTCCAGCCTCCAGTCTGACAGCACTCTCTGTTAATTTGCACAACCTCAATTAGCCTTCAGCAGGGAGAATAAAGGAAGTGGTCAGACAAAATCCTGGAAAAGGGTCTATTCACTGCAGACAAGGGGAGTGTGTGTGTGTGTGTGTGTGTGTGTGTGTGTGTGTGTGTGGTGGGGGGCCGAGGGGATAAAAATACATCTGAGACTGAACGTGCGTTTGATGTTTGCACCACGCAGCAGCGAGGCGGCTCAACCTCTGTATAGGAAAAAGGTCTTTGAAGCAGACCTGTGATGTCAAACGCCACTTTGACTCAATAAATGAAACATACAGGACGGGATATATATTTATGTTCGACAGAGCGTCTGAGTGCAGTCATCGCCCGCGATGAAATAGATTTCACAGGTGGGCAGAGGTGGAACGGTCCCTTGTTGATTTCACCTATCAAAGAGACGAGGGAGGCCAGGTTACAGTTGGATTTTCATTTTCACAGCTGTGACATATAGATGGTGCAAATTGAGGTGAGACTTCGCATGAATGTGGTGTCAGATGTTCTGGATCTTAGCTGTGACGCTCTTTTGTACTGAGACTAACGGGGATATTTCTAAATGTGCAACTTATTGTCTGTTTTTTAAGCCTCTGACATGTAAATGATTTGTCTGTCAGTCATTTAAATGTAACAGATTACAAATGTGTCTCTCTGCTTTCTGACTTCCTGATCCTGTCTGTGGTCCCCCATGTTGATTGGATTCTACTGGGGAGGTTAATATTTAAAAACAGGTTAAATATATGTTATTTAGCTTTTATAACAGCTTGTTTTTTGGCCTGCATTAGTACTCAGACGTGAGGTCGTCTGGTGCTTGATGGATGGCTGTGGCTCAGGACGTGGAGCGGGTTGTCCACTAAATCTGCATGTGAAGGTGTGTGAATGAGATATCTAGTGTAAAATGTAGTGAAGTGGATGGAAAACTCTAGAAAGTGCAGCACATTTGGTGGCAGCAGGGCTGTGTGCGTGGGACCAACTCAAAATAAGTCGTGTCTGTCAGGGTTGCCGTCTCCCACAGACCGATAATTTGAGGGTACAGATTACTAATTTTGCCCTGTGAGGGACGGCTGACTTGTCCGGGGTGTCCTCGCCTCTCGCCCTGCATCAGCCACCCTGTTTATTTACATTTATTCTGAAAACCAGAGATTACAAAACATACGTACAGTATGTGTATGTATTTCATAACATAAAGTCCTTTCAGGTAACAGTTCATCTGAACTTTTTACCTTCGAGAGACCAGACACGATTAAACATGCGTGACTGACAGCGTGCTAATGTGTTACATAATTCATCTTCTTTGACTCTGTTTTTCTGCTGCAACATGGGAGCAACACATGACACAAAAAAAGCTCCTGTTAGGTTCATTTATTTTCTGGAAATGGCAGAGTGTGTGTGTGTGTGTGTGTGTGTGTGTGTGTGTGTGTGTGTGTGTGTGTGTGTGTGGTGGGGGTTTGCCTTCAGCACATTCCAGCGAAGCTCTTTTGACAGCATCGGAGCAGACCAGCAGCTGTTTATCCTCGCAGACGTGTTTCCTTTTCTGCTTCACACTGATCAAAGTTTCACTTCTCCAATTCCAAAAAGGTTTGGACGCCGCTGAAGAAGTAAATAAAAGCTGAATGCCATGATTTAAAAGTACTTTTCACTCGATAGTCAACTGAATACAGTAAAGGGAAGATATTTAATGTTCAAAATAAGAAACTTACTATTGTTTTTTTTGTAAATATGCACTGCAGGAGCAGCAGAAGTTATGGAGTGTTCAAAAAACTCATGATCAAGAACGTTTCTCAGCACACAATTGCAATAAATTGAGATTTGATTATTTGTAATCTATAATATTATAAAAGATTCATTAAGATATACCTACATGGGCTCGATAAACCGTAAACACATTTCATCGTCGCACCTACAAATAAAGCTAAGACTCTACCAAGTGAAGAAAAACCCAGATATCAACATCCAGAAACACGAACAACGTCTCTGAACCTGAGCTCATCTGAGACGGACTGACGGAAAATGTGCTTTGCTCTGATGAGTCCACTTATACAGTGTACGTATACAGCTATAGACTCCAAGAGCTTGCTCAGACTTCCCAGTAACAGATCTGACCAAAGAGATCCGAGATCCAACTGGGAACCAAAAGTTTCCAGGTCTGAACTATCCAAAGTCTAATAGGTTGAACAGGATCCTGCTGTATCGGCACAGGTCTCTGACCTGCGGGTTAATACCGCCCTGGTAGATCCAAGTGGACTCTGTCAGATCGAGACACTGGATGTATCAAAATCATCAGACATGAAACGTATATTTTTTGTGGCAGATGCAAAGTGCATGTTTGCCGTCACCATAGTAATGTGCGTCGAAACAAGCGGCTCTCATGAAACAGGACCCAGGTCTTGTTTCCCCGCAGGTCCAACCGTCCTCGGGTTCCCTTCTGGATTGGGTTTCTTCTTTATTTAAAATTTATGCATGCATGACAGCTTTGGTTAGGTTTTTCCACTGGTTTCCATTTTGGATCACGAAAGCTTCTATTTAGGTCAGTGAGCTAATCAAGGTAACTTCATGAGTAGGTTCTCATTTTTGATTTGTATGTAATCCATCATTCGTGATCCCCAGAAGATGGATCTAAGGTTTCTGGTGACCACATCACCTTTACTCAACCAACACCAGGCCAAGATGTCACATTGAAACTGATAGAGAGACGTAAAAATTTAGATTTTTTGTGAGAGATTGTGCAAGAACACCGTGTTGACCTCACCAGGCTGATATTAAAGCGTGGCTACATCTCAAGTTCAAGTCACTCCCTTCTGGTTGGAGGTAGATACCCAAAGATCAAGTAAAGAAATACTCATGGTGCTAAATCAATCACAAGATACGGCAGACGTGGAGAGTCTGGGGAAATACATGGACAGGAGATAGATGGAGGGGATGTGCAGTATAAATGTATTTTTTATCTTTACAAACTATTGTTACGATACAATAAATGACATGCACTTTAGACGCCTGCCTGGACTGTGATGACATTTATCATGGGTGCTGCTGCAGATGATCGTCTTTGACCATCCATGCCTCCATTTTCCATCACTGTTTATCCTTATCAGGGTCCAGGAGGGGCTGCAGACGATCCCACCCGACACCGAGCGAGCGGCAGTGTTGTTTATCTGATGTGTTGCTCTCAGAGGATATCGAAGGTTTGCTTTAAATCACCATCATCTACTGCCTCTTTAGCATTTAGGACAAACTTCATTATCAGCCCAAAACCTCCAAAGATCTTCAGTGTTGTTCAGATAGTGTCGGCTTCACAGCCTCCTCTCCTTCTTCTCTCATTTCCCACTTCAGGCTTCACCCAACAGGGCAGCCACACTGATCCATTATGTATTTTTCCATTCATTTTCAATGAATACGTGCTGTCCAAACAATTATCCATCTCCATCAGAGTTCCATCTGTTTTCCGTCTGGTATAGAGCTTAATTGAACTGAGACCTGCTGGACAAACGGACTCACTAATCAACACTGAGGGTTAATGATGCAAAAATACCAAGATCCATCGAGTCGAGTCATCCTGAGAGGATCACAGCGACAGAAAACAAACTTGAGCCCGACTCATTTTGAGCTTTGAGATGATCAGAGGTCAGTGTCACCTCAGCTGTGATCTCTCACACAAATCTTAGCTCAACACAATAGACCACATTACATGACGCCATGTAACCACACCCACCTGTCAGTCAAAGCGTCTCCGCTCTTAATCCTGCATAACTTTAAGCCTTAATATAATGTGAACAGGTGAGTTGTATATAAATTCACCCTCAGTACAGTTGTCATGAACGGGGAAATTAGCTACAGAGACCAAAACTGTTTTTTGTACCAGGCTGTAAACATGTTTATTTCTGCTGTGAAGTTGGACATTTGGACATGGGGACTTATGGACACTGACTCACTTCTGGAGCCAGCCTCAAGTGGACGTTAGAGGAACTGCAGTTTCTTAGCACTTCAGCATTGGCTTCATTTCCCACCCATGGAGGTTGCAGCAGTGGACGCTTTGATTGACAGGTGGGTGTCACCGATGGCTTATTTTCACACCCACACCGCCTCACACTGTCCATTCTTTATACTGTCACTGGGAATAAAAACAGAGTTATGAATATTAAATTAATATAATATTTCTGTTCTGTAAATAGAGCCTCCTAAATCTGAAACACTGGACCTTTAATCTAGTTTGTTTCTTCATTTTTTGATGCAACTAACTCCTTAAATGTGATTTTCTTATTTAATTTGTCTAACTTATGATATGTTCAAAGTGTCACGACAGGATTCAGGTGTGAACATTTTCTATTTGCAAGAAAAAAGTTTGCTCTCTCTGTGTAACCCAATTTTTATAAATCCAATATCTCCTGCTCCTGTGTTGATTCCTCTCTCTGTCTCTCTTCACTTTTTTCATCTGTTTGTCAGTCTCCCTTTCTCTGAAGCTTTTCTGTCTTCATCTTTTGTGTCTTTTCCCCACAACCCATTTTCATAAAACCACCTCTGACAGGAACTCACCTCACCTGTGTGTTTTTTTGTGTTTTTTTTGCTCTTTGCTCTCCCTCGAGCAGAGAAAGAGTCAAAACAGAAATGAGTCACGGAGCAGAAAGAAAAAATCACTCAGCTTCCACTCCTTGTGTAGCTGACGCTCTCCTGCCATCTGCCTGTTGACTTTTGCTTTCTCTTTGCTCTTGAATACATTATCTTGCTCTGTTGTTTGTCACAAACACTTTTAATGTCATAAATTCCACCCCGACACAGATTTTGATTTGGAGACATGATCTGACATGACTGTCACGTTAGCTTTGAGATAACTAAAATAAATAAAAAACTGATATGTATGCAGTTTACAGTGATCATGGAGGCAGATTTAACATCAAAATTTATAGTTTTTTTGAAACAATGATGAAGAATGAATGAGTGACGCTGCATGAAGGACGAACCAGAACAGTGAAACAAAGCCGCAGAGCTGTTCACTGGAGTTTAGGGTGATGTTACCTGAGTTAGTTTGTCCTCATCCTTAAAGGTGTTTGTCTTTTAGTGGTGAATCTTAAAGAAGTGGGACAACACAACACAAGACATAGCAGCCAGCTAATATTACTCACTAGTTCAACAAAGTTACATAGTGTGACATCAGACATACGGAGTCAGTGCAGCATCAAAATGATTTACAAGTCTGTCAACTGGGCTTCATGTTGGGTTTGTGTTTGCTTCATTTTGAACAGAAATTACCGCTTTACCGTGCACCACGTTTTGGTTATGTATGACTGAGTTGCATAACAACCTGGAGTCAGTCACTGTGCCGGATAATAAAAGAATAAACAAGCTCTGCAGCAGGAGCTCTGATAGACAGACTGACAGCTCCAAACACAACAGAAATCCACCTGGGGCAAGTTGGTGGGAAGGTTGGTGGGGTATTTTCTGTCACAATATTCTGAGAGGAAGAATATAAACCCTGGTGGTAGACAGCCAAAGAATATATGCACAAACGCAATCTATGAACACATGTTACCCAGAAAAGCCGAGGTGAGAATGTGTCACTAATATTGAATTCACTGCAGTCGTTAAGGCCCGACACAGAGGAAGACGGTGACATTTCAAAAATATGCACGTAAAAATGTCTTCCTGGGTTATTTTAACGGACGGACACATCAGACAGTGAGCAGCTTTGTTCGGCTGATTATCCCGGTGCGGTTGTCTCTGCAGAGCAGAGTTCAGACCTGATGCACCGTATCTGGATGAAGCAGAACTCCATCTGCAGTGAAGCGGAGATGAGGCTGGAGCGCTCCGGCCAACAATAGATGACAATAGACTGTGGGATGATTTCCCGTCTGCTGTTGCTGTTTGATTGACGGGAAGAAAAACCTCCGAGCTGTCTGGGTCACCTGAAATCTGGACGACTGACAGGCATGAATGCATCTAATTTGCATGCATAATTTTCTCACAGCGAGTGTAATATTTTGTCCAAATAACATGACTGTGTGTTATTTCAGTGTAGTGCTGAGCCTATCAGCGGTGTCGGTGCATTTAAATGAGGAATAAGAGCATCAAGATGTCTCTTTACTCCAGGGCTGCCCGTGGGTACAAGGTGACACGACGTATACCGTGGGTGGTGAGTCTGTCTGTGTGCAGAGTGCTGGGACTGTGACACTCCTCTACAGAAGAAATGCAGCATAATACAGCCGAGCAAACCAGAGCTTATTTACTGCATGTAAGTAAGCTTTGTGACGTAACATGATCCAAACATCACATGTAATTAATTCACATAACATATCATATCTTAAACTACCATGACAGAACAGAACAGTTTAATTCAGGAGCAAACACTCAGTGACAGTATGGAGGGAAACCTTCCTTCATGGAGGCAGAAACCTCGAGAAGAACCCAGCAACCATCGCGTGTTTGGGTCGGGGATTCAATTTTATTGTTAAGGAGGAGCACTGAACCCATGATGCAGACCACAGACATGTTTGGACAATTTATTTACAAGAAGTGACAAGAAAAAACTCACCAGGTGAGGTCCAGGAGGAAATTTCAAGGATATAGAGTGAAGGCTGGAGAAGAGGCTGAGCATGGCCGGATGCTGGAGAAGAGGCTGACAAACCAGCATCAGGCCAGACAAGGCATCCAAAAAAACAAAAGACAAAAGATGCTTTGTGATTGAATGAATAATAACCAAACATTTATTACAACATGTATAGATTTGTGAATGAAAAGAATTCACAGTAAATACCTAAGTGACGTCTGGAGATAACATGCTGATCATTTGCTTCACACAATACAACAACATTATCAAATTATCTCAATTACATTTCCTCGCTCTGACAATAAGTGTGTTATAGCAGAATAACTGAACATTCAACACAGTCTAAGCTCTTGGACACACACACACACACACACACACAGCGTTCAGCTTTCCTTTTATGCAACACTAAACTGAAGCCTGTGTTCAGAAGCAGCCATTTTGTGACGGAGCTTTAGCAGCACGATGGAAACCTGTTGGCAAAACTTGTCGTACCGTGCTGTCATCAAAAAGAAAAGAGTGAACAGAAACAGAGAACGAAGCGCAGAAATGAAATGAAAGGAAAACTAGATGAATGAATGTGACACCCAGCAGAAAACAACGCCAGACGTCATGGATTTCAACGGACACGCAGCAGATTTCTACCTCAGTTACCTGGAGGAACAAGTCAGGTCTGAACTGGGAGACAGCACGGCAAAGATCACCCAAACCACTCAGGGGAGGGTCTGCATCGACCTCCAGGAAGACCTGCTGGAAGAGTTTCTCAATGAGCTGCATGCACCCAAAGGTATCACTAAGAACTGGAGCCAGGAGAGAAAGGACATGCGTAGAGAGATGCATGGTCTGAAGGCCCAGCTGAAAGAGGCTCAGGCCAAATGTGACCTGGTATCAGAGGAGAACGCTGACGATGGAGCCGTTGTTCACGATGGCATCATCTGGACCGGAAATGTTCCATGATGATCTCCTCTCTGCATTTCCTCGGCTGTGGTGGTGCAGCAGATGTCTGACCTGGTTTAACATATCACATTTGTTATTACACATACTTCATTTAACTTCCATCTCCTGCAAAAGGTGAAGACAGAGCCTCCACCAACAATGGCACCAGAAACAAGTGTGACACACATCACCCTCCAGAGGACGGAAACGGCAGGACAGCCCCTGACATCATGTTGCACTTCATGTTGGCACTTTGACCTGACCTGACAGAGTGCAGGTGGAACAACTGAGGCTTTATTTTATGTTCGTATGCAGCTCGCTGTACAACAGATCAGTGCTGACTGAAACATGACGGGGTCAAATCTTTGCAGTCATGTAATCTGAGAGGAAAAACCTCACGAGGGGTCAGTAAACATGATTTAGTGTGACGGTAGGTGACCTGTCGTGTTCTAAAACTGACCTACACTCACAAATAAAGGTCTGAGTATAAGAAAAACTGTTGAAGTTCTTCTGAATTTAGTGTAAATAGTTTTTCAAGCTGCAAAATATGAGAATGTGAAATAAAATATTCAAAGGTCCATGTTGAAGCATCATTTGTCACCAAACACACCGGCTATAGGATCTTTCACTTTTCTGGGCGGCCGCTGTAATTTCTGTTTCGTGCTCGTAAGGAGAGGCGAGGTGGTTGCAATCAGTAACTACAGCGCTAGAAGTATTGAGTAAATTACTTTATTACTTTATACTAAAAGTAATTCAGTAAACTTATTTATTACAAGTTAGCCAACAGGTTCAACACGTGTTATTTATCAAAACTCTTCAGAGTGTATTTACATTACACTACTGAAAGTAACTAAGTACATTTACTCCAGTAACATAAACAAACACTACACTGTAGTGAAGTCTGTTTATACTCCTGCTTCTCTACTTGTCACAGGGAAATATTGTATATTTTACTCCTTTTATCTAAGAGTTACTATTTTACAGGTTTTACATCAAATGTGTGATAAGCTTACAAAGTACTCCATTACTCCGTTACTCCTTCACAAGTAAACTGTGTAACTGTGTTTGTCACGTTTCAGATGAGATGTTACAATAATTATAAACTCCACTTTCTGTCAGCACCTCTAAATTAATCAACCTGTTCATTTATGGGCTCACGACCTTGAAGCAGGAGTTTACGGGCGGCCCTTGAATGCAGCAGCAGCATCGCATACTTGAACGCCACATTCCTCCAGGTGTGTGTGTGTGTGTGTGTGTGTGTGTGTGTGTGTGTGTGTGTGTGTGTGTGTGTGTGTTGAACAGTTCAAACTGTTCAAACTGTTTAAACTGTGCCCTCGGCCTGGTTAATCATTAACTCATCCCTGAGTTCATCCCGGCAGCAGGAAGCTGAGCTCGGTGCCGGATCAGGACGAGCTGCTCCGGCTGGTTTTCACCTGTCCAGGTGTTCCTCTTCCTCCTCTTTCAGGGGATTTCACCTGCTCACGGTAAAAGTTTCCGTTTTAATTCAGACCTGTTCGTCAGGAACGTCAGAGAAAGTGAAAGCAAAGTGGAGGTGATATAACAGGAAGGAGAACTGGCACCGTCCCACTTTGTACCTGAGCAGGTAAGGAGACACCTGTCCTCTGTCCTCTGTCCTTCTTTAACTCTGTGGACGGTTTGTGTGTGTTTGCTGGATATTGGCTTCAATCTCAGTCAGTGCTGGTTGTTCATTAACATGACGGTGTGTGTGGTTACAGCAGATTATCATGTGACTATGTGTAAATGTTTTAATATAATGTTATAATAATATAATCTAATGTATTATAATATATAAGGTAACAGTGTGTGTGTGTTATAGCCTGTAGACTGTGTTGGATCATGACTTTGTACTATAGAAAAATACATTACTTTAACAATCTGTCAAAAATCCATGTAAATGTATGATTATATGTGTAATGGTTACCTCAGTATTATTATTTAATATTATTATTATTTCTTTATTTAGTTTAACGTCGACTCTTAGAAAGTGAAAGCATGTTTCTCATGAATATGCAAACAGGATGAAATAAAAACAACTCTTAAATGTTCTTTAATATTCATGCAGCTGCCTGGAGAGACTCCATTTGTTTTTAATGGTTGCTTTATTTCAAATAAAGAGGCTTAATTAAGACTGCATGCTAAATGAAATGCCATGGTAGTAATGAGTGTAGTACAGAGTGTGCAGGACGTAGGCACCTGGGAAGATAAGATAAAAACTGAAGTCTGACTCTGATAAGCTCGCTGTTCGATTATTTACTACTTCTACTGAATCCAACTCTTTGAATTTATTTTATGGGTGTTTAACTGTAAAACCTCTGGCCTGCACAGGTGTAGGTGCAGCTGCTCTTTGATTCTGTGCTGCAGGATAGTGAAAGTAAAGGTGCGCTGCTCGTTCACTTTCACTTCTTTTACTGACCCTGTTTACTTTGACTGAACTGGTCAAACAGGAGCTCGAGCATCAACAAAGAAATCAGATCCTAAAATAAAACTGAAATGTATCTACGAGATATCACGAGGCCGGAGTACGTGACAGACTGCAATACAAATACAAAGTGTATCAAGGACCGGAGTTACATTTAAAAAAAAACTAAATATCTACAAGAAGTTCAGCCAAATATGACACAAAAAATACCAAAAATATTTCCACATTTCAAACAGATTTTTGGGGAAATGTTTGTTGACTCTTAGTTGTTTGAAGACGAAGAGCTGGAATAAGTTTAATCATATTACCAGAACATTTCATCTTAAGTCGCGCTCACCCTCGGGTCCAATCAGCACGTTAGTAAGTTATGACAAAAGATGAGTGATCAACAGTGCAGGGATGCTGGAGCACACTCTAAATGTGATATTCATGTTTTTATATTCATGTTTCACCACAGCAGACAGCAAACTTTAAGAAGTCTGTGTGTGAACACAGCTCCACACTCAACAACAGAACAGACTTCCTCCAGTTTTCTAACTCCTGAAGCAGAATAGACTTTCAGACCGGGCCCACGGCTCAGGAGCCATTCAGGCCCTGCAGCAGTGATCAGGCTAGTGTATGTACCTGAGACACAGCCCAGGGAGAATATGTCTGAGCATTGCTCTCTGCAGAGTGTTTAGGTTTTTCTCTCTGAGCACATGAAGGGGGGTTACCAGCTCAGAGGACACTGAAGACAGAAAACTGACCTTAAACTGTAAAAGTGACGGGGACTTTCCTGCTGGAAAGTTACCCATGAGTCCTGGAGGTGGTCATGTTGCAACATCTTCACTTTCCCACATCGTTCATAACATTATTTCAGCGTGCTGAAAGAAGCTGCACGGCAGCCTGTGATGTTATCAGTAAACAAACGCGCCCCTCCTCTTTCTGCTGGCTGTAAACAGATTGAGCAGAACAAACCTTAACCACAGCGTCTCAGAGTGCACACGCACACTTCTCTGCTTGATTCAACCTTTTCCATTTGATGTGGATTCACAGCTGGATGTGAGATGACGGACAAGCCGACCGAACACTCAGACAAGGACAGCGTGTCCCTCAAGAGCAATGGGAGGACGCCGACCAACGGAGCCACGAAGCAGACGCTGGGCATGATCCAGACGCTCAGGAAGAGCATCCGACGAGCGGCGGAGAAGAGCCCGCTGTCACCCGGGGGAAAGGGGTCAAAGGTCACGCCTAAAACGAAGACGCCCGGCGATGATTCGAGCTCACAGCCGCCTCCGTCACCCAGTGAGTACCGCCATGGCTGTCAGGCTGGGAAATGGGATTTGTAGGCAGGTACAGTGAGACGACCTCTCAAGGTCAGAGGAGGAAAGACGAGATGTCTCTGTGCCGGCTTATCTGGACGGGAAAAAAGCTGACATGACGTGTTACCTGTTTTATTTCAACCTGCGTCTTCTTTCCAAGAACACCCACCAAATGTGGACTTGTTCCAGTCGGATGTGAGTGATGATGTGTGGAGGCCGACAGAGCAATGTGGTGTGAATGTAGAGCAAAGACAGGCAGATATTCCAGTTTAGAAAAGGCCAATCAGCATTACACTAAAAACAAACTCCAGATTTTTATTTATGTTGAACTTCAGTGTAAAATGAAGTCCAGAGGGACTCTTCACATTCTGCAGGCAGGAGATAAAATCATTGTGCATGAAGGACGAGTTCCTGTTTACAATCTTGTGTGGTTGACAAAGTGTTAATCTGACAGAACAAACTGTTTGAAGTCTATATGTACATTTATAGAGCAGATGATTGATCGAGAAATGATCATTGTTTGATGTTTAAGACGTGTGGAGCACTGACGTCATGTGTTCAAGCAGGAGAGATAACAGCAAAGTAAACAGGAGTCATATGGAATCACCTCATCTGGGATTTCCCCCTGGAAATTTGTCCAGTGGACTCGTTAAATATGTGGTTTTTCCTGTGTGAGGTAGAGCCACTGTTTGTTTTTCCCCAAGCGCTGACCTCTGGTAATCAGTGCAAAAGGGTCAAAACCTGCAGTTCCTCTAACGTCCACCTGAGGCTGGCTCCAGAAGTGAGTCAGTCTCCATAAGTCCTCATGTCCAAATGTCCAACTTCACAGCAGAAATAAACATGTTTACAGCCTGGTACAAAAAACAGTTTTGGTCTCTGTAGCTAATTTCCCCGTTCATGACAACTGTACTGAGGGTGAATTTATATACAACTCACCTGTTCACATTATATTAAGGCTTAAAGTTATGCAGGGTTAAGAGCGTTGGATGCTTTGACTGACTGATCCAGATCCACGACTTTGTCCAAAAGAGATGGAAGAGAGGAGTGTGGCTGGAGGGGAGACTGCAGTTAGTCTTCACAGCCCTCAGCGAAGAGCTGATAGGCGTTGGGTGTAGGACGGTTCTGGTTGAGGTGTTCCAGGTTCTGCAGGTAGGATCGGAAGTCTCTCTCCGTGTAGATCTGCGATGAACTAAAGCTCCACATCGTCTTGTTTTAAGAGCTGTTAACAAAGTTCAGGAGTGAAGCGACGCAGAGAGGCTCATCATCTAAATTTAAATTTAGGCTGGACGACTGTCAGTCATAACTCGATTTATTTTTTCTTTCAGTAAAAAACGATCTTGTCTTAAACTGCAAGACAGCAAAAAATAAACAGTGATAAAAATATTTGGAACGTTTGTGCAGCTTTAATTGAAGTTACAGTGCAAGTCATTTTCATTTAGAGGAAGTCCTCTGGGTTTTTCATTGTCTCTGTCAGCAGAAATGAAACTCTGCTGCCACGCTCACTCTTATAATCTGGAGCTGAGCCAAACTAACCTATCTGTTTTCAACCTGACTTAATATTTGCATTCCTCAGTCGGTTTAGTTGTAGGTCAAAATAAGGACAGATCCTGCTGAGTCATGCACCCGCGTAAACACACATCTCAACCTTAAGAAATGAAAGCATATCAAATTCAAGCCCTTAGACTGATTTCTTTTCTTACTGACATGGAAAAGAGAGATGTGATTGTGAAACAAGGAGTTCACTGTTTGCCTCTCTGTCAGGTCTGAGCTCCGGCTCTCCTTCGACCTCTCCTCTGAAGAACATCAGAGGCTTTTTCCAGAAAAAAGAGGAAGACGACGCCGACGTTCCTTCACAGAAAAGTGAAGGTCTAAAACGCTCCAAGACAGGTAAAGCATCATCCCTGGCTGCTAATATTGAAGTTTTCTAGATGTTTTGAATTGTGGACATTAATCTGCTGCCATAACGTCTCCGCTCCTCAGATCCCAATATCGGCGCCACCCTCTTGCAAAGAGGAGCAGACATCCGTCGAAGCCTGAGATTCGGAACGAAGAAGGACAAGGATAAAAATGGCAAACAGGAGTCGCTCATTCCCGTCGCCGAACACGTACTGGAGGAGAAGGAGGAGGAAAAAGAGGAAGAGGAGGTGGTGTTGGAGGAGGTTGAGGAGGCGTACACGCTGCCAGAAATGCCACACACACCACTGTCAGGTAGGATTCCCACAGAGCTCCTGTTACTGTAACATGCATGTAGTGTTTAGCACTCCAGTTTCCATAAGCAATCATCATCGGGGTCACAGGGGGCTAAAGTTCAGTTAGTTCAATCAGGGCAGGAACCAAAGAACCCGGAGAGAACCCACGCAGACACGGGAGAACATGCAAACTCCACACGTTAGGTCTCGAGCTGGCTCACTGTGTCTGGCTGCTGTCTGGCTGCTGAGCGTGACAGTGAACCAAAACAGTCAGAGCCAGACAATGAGCTGAGCGGAGCTGCAGATTCAGCTGATAACTCCATTGTGTAGATTCGCCTCCACCAGCAACACGTCTGATATCATCTTTGTTTTCATGCCGACACGGAGAGATGTGGCTGGCTGGGGAGAGGAAGAAGAAGAAATCCAGGTGGAGGTTTGGCAAAGGTGATGTGAGGCGTGAGGGCCGGCTGACAGGTTCGTGTAACTCAAGTGAACCAGCTTCATACAATGAAGCGTGCAGCACAGACCGACTGTGATCCAGTGAGGACGGGACAGTTTGTCCAGAGCACGTGTGGACAGGTGTGATTGATTCATGTCAGACAGGTGTGATTGATTCATGTCAGACAGGTGTGATTGGTTCATGTCAGACAGGTGTGCTGATTGTTGATGTGCAGAGGGAGCACACAAACAGACACAGAGGTAATGAATAGAGAAGAGAAACTTTATTGATCCCTCAAGGAAAAATAGTTTTTCACTAAAATGCTTACATGCATGTTACCTGAAATACTACCACACACACACACACACACACACACACACACACACACACACACTGGCACCTTTCCAGCTACCAGTCCACAGTCCAGCATCCATACTTTGGTCCATACTGGACTTGACCCGGCCACCCGTTTTGGCCAAATTCCTACAGACTGAGCAACTGCTGACAGACACAGAGACAGACTCAGACACAGACACAGAGACAGAGACAGAGACAGAGACAGACACAGAGACAGACACAGAGACAAACACAGAGACAGACACAGAGACAGACTCAGACATATAGACTGACACAGACACAGAGACAAACACAGAGACAAACACAGAGACAGACACAGAGACAGACACAGAGACAAACACAGAGTCAGACACAGAGACAGACTCAGACATATAGACTGACACAGATACAGAGACAGAGACAGACACAGATACAGAGACAGATACAGAGACAGATACAGAGACAGACACAGAGACAGAGACAGAGACAGCGACAGAGACAGGAAGAGGTAAACAAGGTGAAAGTACAAAAGTCCACCTTAATCATAAAGCAGACATTAGTTTTAAGGTCACATGATCATCACTGATCCTCTGTTTAGTTTATAGATCACGTTTGTCCTCGTGAGAATTTTAAACTATTGATTTATTTCTGTAAAGCGGCCACGACCCTCGGGGTCAATGATTTGATTCTCATTTGCATAATTTGCATTAGTCGTCGTTGTTGTCTTCTTCCTTGTTTTGTGGTTTAGACACATTTACAGCAGCGAGCTACGTTCACAAACAACATCCTGTCTCTCTCAACTCTTCTTTATCTGTTGTGACAACACGAGCAGGCACAGACCTGAATCCTGACCCTGACATGCAGAGCTTTAGTTTGTGTGAACACACTGACGCTGTCGCTTCAGCTGCTGAACTGAAGACACACATTCATCCATGTTACGGGAATTTTAAAGAAAAACCCTTAAATAAGGAGGATCGGATTCAAAACATCAAAGTTTAAGTTGAATTTATTGTTCTTGTACAAGAGGAGCGTTTCACAGTGCAACACACTAAAGAGGTTACAGAGAAAAAGGCTCCATGAGGAGCTCTGACAGTTGGTTCTTATACATTTTCCTGAAGATGGGCTGTCTTAACCCCTGCAAATTGTTAACAGTTGAATAGCCAGTATGTCCCTAGTCTAGATGTCACCTCTCTGACCTGTCCCTGACTCATTCTGTTCTGAAATCCCTCTGTTGATACATTAACCTGAACTTTACCTCACCCTGCCAGCCTCAGGAAAACAGCAATAAAGGGAAGTGTCCTAAGGACAAGTAATAAATAACAAACATCGTATAAGTTAAAACATCTAACTAGCCGTGTAACCCTGATTTTTATGACAATCCAGAGTCAGTCTGTGGTTCATTTCATCTCTGTGCTGTCTGAAAGAGTCTGAAGAGATTTTATGTCCTGACCCAGTGATGCAGATCAACAACCTGATCCAGATGGAGGTCCTGGAGGAGGCTCACCTGAACCTGCTCGCCCTGCGGCTGGAGTTCAACCAGGAGCGGGAAAAGTGCGAGGAGGACTCCCCCATGGAGCTCGCCAAGAAAGAGAAAGACCTCAACATCCTCTACGGAAACCTGAGGGAGAAAATCCACATCATAGTGCGAGACTCCAATTCTCTTCCCTCCAGAAACAAAGCGCTGCTGGTTCACGTGGCCCGTATTATCCAGGAGGAGGAGAGGAGAGCCGAGGAACCCGGCGGACTTCAGAGCAGCTGGAGGGAGGTCTGGAGGGAGGCGGTGGCCGAGGGTGTGCAGGTGAAGGTGGAGAAGGTTCACCTGGAGCCGAGGGAGCAGAACGCCTCCTGGTTGGCGGTTCACCTGGGCCTGCTGGGTAAGACCATCGTGGAGGACTTGGAGAACGTGAAGAAGGCGCTGCGCTCGTCGTACCCTCCCAGCTTTAAAGTCTTCAGCGCCTACGTGAAGAGTTACCACACAGTCGTCGGGCAGCACCTGAAGAAGCTGGAGCGGCAGGTGACGGAGCTCAAAGATCTGTACACTCTGCTGAACTGGATCATCAACAGCTACAAGAGGTCAGTGAACGCAGGCAGGAGGCAAATCAGCATCATCAGTGTGAATATAGATACGAATCATATGAATGAGGCACACATACAGTTTATTTGAAACATAACAAAAACACTGTCCTGCTGCCCCAAATACTCACTAGAGACCAAACGTGGATTCATCCGCCACTGGAAATAGTCCCCAACAAATGCTAAAATACTATTTTATGAACGTACTGGAGACCTGATGCATCCATTGGAACCAGTACCAGGAATATGCATCATGTGGGAACAACATAAACAAAAATAATAAAGCAAAGCTTAAAACCAGGTTTGAATGGGGGGGTCTTTAGCTCAGTTGGTAGAGAAGCCGCCCCACATACAAAGGCTCAGTTCTCCCCGTGGCGGCCCAGGGTTCGAATCCGACCTGTGGCTTTCTCCTGCATGTCATTCCCATGTTCCTGACACTCTCCAGCTGTCTCTGAAAAAAAAGCATGAAAATATCTTTAAAACTAGATTTGAACACACAACGTCCTCAAAATGACCCAATAATACAGACCCACCTTAGAAACATGTGACATCCTGGTCACATGATTGACTCCCCAAAGCAATGTTTGGTGTCAAACTTGTCGGAAAAACCCAAAACAAGTCTTAAGACCAGTTTACAGACAGCGATGTTTAAAAAGTACCTGACACCACGTCAAGCAGCAGTGCTGAGGGTGAATCAGGCCACACCAAACTGAAAAACTGCTCAGAACAACATTCAGACCAAAAATAAACAGCTGATCCGATAAAAAAAACAAAAAACGAGGCGCTCTCTGGAGGTCAAAATGGAAAATTTGAAATCAGGTCGTGTCCACATTTCTCACAGATCCTTAAAAAGAGTTCTTGATGCAGTGTATCACACACACACACACACACACACTGCAGCTGACTGAGTTATTTAGTATATCACCAAAACATTTGAAACATCTCAAATGTCCCAAAGTTCTGCTGAAGTCTGTGGACCGTCTGTGACCTGCAGGCTTCATTTCCCTCGACATGAAGCGACACGTCTTCAACATTCTTTCGTGCTCGCAGACCACAGGACTGTAAAATGTTGTTAAATGTGTCACGTTTCACCACGACAGTGAGAAGATCATGGGAAGTCAGTCTCTGCAGCCGGAAATGAGGGATGAGAGCATGGATCTGCAGCTGGAGGACGACTTCCTGAAGCAGCTGAAAGACAAGTACTGCTGCAGAGTGAAGGTGAGCAGCTCGCAGGGCCGGACCCTTCAGTGCTTCATGCTGGGAGGAAAATGTTTACCCTTATGCCCGGTCGTGCCGCTTTCACTTCAGAACATCAGTAAAATCAGGTCTGACTCAACATGACGGGCCTCCCAGTCTGCACAGTAAAACGCTTTCAGATGAACCAGTACACGGCAGCACGCCTCGGGTTCAGTCAACCCAAAAGGTCACATTGGTGACACATGGTCACCCAGCTGTCGATCCAGCCCCTCTGGCTACCTGTAGCAGCCCACATTTAATTCAAATCCCTAATGCTGACTACAGAGTAGTCTCTGGTTGCATATGTTCTTCAGCGTGAACCTCCACCTCACTCTGTGTTCATGTCTGCAGGTGGACATGAGATCTTCTCTGGATAAACTCATTGAACTTGAAAATGAGGAAATTTGGAAGGACAGCAAGACTCCAGAGAAGGAGGAGGACCTTCTCATCTCCCAGATTCACATGGACATCTGGACGGTACGACACTACAGTGACTTTTACACGATCAAACAGTGTGTGAGATGTTTTATTTTGATTTCATGTGGTCGAAATGAAGGGGACATTCAAATCCAGCTGCGTCCAGTCAGTGATCTTTAATGGCTTTTATTTCCTGCCCACCGTGGTACAATGCAGCCGTGTGTCCACATGGAGGCAGCACAGAGCTTCATGTTGCTGCTGCTGTGTTTTCTCTCTGCAGAAGGTGAAAGGAAACACGTCAAACTCTGGACGAATCGATGCACAGCTGGAGCAAAAAGTGATCTCCTGCTGCCTCGAAGAACTGAAACAGTTCCCCAAGAGGTACGTTAACTCAAACACTCCTAAAAATAAAGGTTTGAGTTAGAACCTAAAGTGGCTCTTCATGGTGATGCCATAGGAGAACCTTGTTTGGTTCTGCAAGGAACCTTTTACCTTTGATTTCCAGAGAAACAGCTGCTGGTCAACGTAAAGAACGAGTCATTTGTTTTTTCTATTATTAAACATAAAAATGTTCCTCAAAGGCACCATCTGCAGCTGTTGCTTGAAGAACTTTATTTGTTGTTGGCATTCAGCTTCCCAAAAAAAGGTTCAGTTCAGAAGTATACTGTGTACAAATACTTATTAATACACTGTGTGAGTACAAATACTAAATGTTAGAATCATTGCTTTCTTTTAAGGTCGTCCAAAACAAAAAACCTTTAGAGGAACTTCTGAAGAAAAAATGGAAACGCACAGATTACATCACAACAGTACAAAAAAGTGTTTTCCCTTTTTTTATTTTGAAATAAGTTTTCAGTTTTTCCTCAGAGCCTCACGATAAAATGTATTTATTAATACTTTATTAATAATAATCTCAAAGAGAGAGAGACAAAGATATAAACATCATTTATCGGAGTATTTTTACAATGTGCTGCATATTTCTGACTTTATTTTTAGCTTTGCTCGTGGTGTGACGGTGATGTTGGTTTGTTGTTTGACCACTTTGGTCAGCCTCTGTGCTACAATAACAATGGACCGAGCCTCAGTCAGAACATTGGTCAGAACTTTCTCCTTTCCTGTTCTTAAAGGTCCAGCGTGTAGTTGTGACTGACGCGAAAGGTCCAATGTGCAGTCTGTGTTTTGTTAATTATATACAATTAATTTATTAGTGGAGGGGTCAGAGGTCACAAGAATAAACTATTCCTCTCAGACTTCTTTAAATTTACACAATTTTGTGAACACAAAGCCGCTATAAAACACAATAAAAGCAAAATATGTGTTATCAGTGCAGAAGTAAAAGAGTGTGTGTGTGTGTGTGTGTGTGTGTGTGTGTGTGTGTGAGGGGGAATCCACTGACGGAAAAACAAACCAAAACAAACACACACTGCAATAACCGCACTGTTGTGTGACTTCCCTGTTGACTAATGTTAGAATATTTCTTTGGCTGATTTATGAAACTTTTCTGAAGCATGCAACATCGCTGTCGATACAGTTCCACATTTAAAAAAGGCCTCAGATGTTCGTGTGTCCACTCTCTAGAGTCATTTAAACCTTTACCTTTGCAGCAGGAAACATGCAAACACACACAGAGTACAGATTTATTTACTGTTGTTACAGATGACTTATGTGTCATATTTACTTTATAAACTACAATCACAGAAGTATAGAGACATGACTGATGTTGGACGGGGCAGGTCAGGCCAGTCGGGTCTTTCACAACAAACTGGAGCTGAAGTCACATGATGTCGAAACAGAAAAGGTCGTTCCTCAAAATATAAAGTAAAGTTGGAAGAACGTAAAATATAAGTGAATGCTGCAGCATTGAGATTTATCTTGAGTGGAACTCAGCGCATGTTTTTGGCTTTATTATGTTGTTGAGCTATAACACGGAGCGTCTCTCCTTAAACCCGGAGCTGTAAACTATTGTGTAAGATGTCTTAGTATGCAGACACGTGTCCACATACTTTTGGCCATGTATTGTATGCGTGAAAACTTTTTACTAATTAACAAACAGCTTTATTTTTCTGAAGTTATTCGTCAGTTTTCTTTGATTAGAGGACATAATTGTAGAGTACACGTATAAACATTTACAGGTAGTGACACAGTGATGATTATCAGCAGCTCCACGCTGCTTTGTAGCCTCCTTTAGCTTGTTGTTTTGGTTTTAGCACTCGTTATTATGATAATAATGAACTCATTCATTATAAAAATACTCAGAACTGTTGAAATCTTCAGGTAAAAGGCGGTCAAAGGTCAAAGGTCAAATGTCAGAAGACTAAGTAAATTCTTTTTACACTTATTTAAAATCACAAACTTTGGGGAACAAAATGCTGCAATAAAACACAATAAAAGCCAAATCTATTTTATTGATACAGAAGTAAAAGTACTAGACCTGCACAAACAATGTCCAGCATATTACCATGCAACATAATATATTTGGTTCAGTTTCTAATCAAAGATTTTAATTGTTTAAGTATATTTTTGTCTTTTTTCGCAAATGTTGTTTTTCTGTCTGCACATTGCCGGCTTGCTCTTGTTATGTTCGTCCACCCCTGAAAGCTTCTCTGTAGTTTCCCTGGAAGTGTTGATGATGAAGCTGATTTTCGCTGCATGTTTGTGAATGTGAAATCGAAATTTAAACAGGAAGTTGCATTTAGAGGGGGGATTTTAGATCCCCTCGTCTGACAGAGTGAATCCACCTCTCTCTCTCTCTCTCACTGACGTTTCCTCTTTCCTCTGCAGATTCGAGGCGGAGTTCAAGCGTCACTGCGATGCACACTCCCTTCGGACGGAGTATCAGATAACCTATATCAACAGCTTCAACGCTTTACAGTAAGTCATGTGACTTCCTGAAACTGCCTATGAGAGGCTGCGATAAACCAAGTGTGCGCTCTGTAGAGCCAGCAAGCTGCCTCCAAAAATAAATCTGTCACCAGACTGAATTCAGCCGGGACAGTTAACAGACCCAGTGAAACACTGTGCATGCAAAGCCCAAGCAGAATAAAAGGAAACATCAGGTTTGGGGATTTATCTTCAAAATAAAAGTAGTTTAAACTGCAGCTCCCTGTCTTCTCTGTGGTGAGAAACTTTGTGCTTTAATTATTATATTAATTACTCATTAAACCATGCAGCACAGATTCAGCTGCATGTAGCGACATTTCAAAAGTCTAGCATGGCTTGTTGGACTGGGAGACTCCCAGCTCTCGTCCCAACAGGACTGCATTCTTCATAGCTTGCTTGGCGTCGTTTAGGGAGACTGTTTCTTTAACATGCACAGAAGAACACCCACACAAAAATGAGGTCATTCATTTAAAGGGGTAACCGTGCCAGCCAACAAGAGAGAGGCAGAATGCCACTCCGCCCCATGTGACTTCGGGGAATCGAGGCTGTGAGGGAGAAGTGCTGCTGCGTTCGAGGTGAAACATGAAGCTCTAAAACCGGCTGCCTCTGTCTGTCACAACAAAAGCAGATGTGTGGCTTGTGGCGGAGCGTTTAAGGACATCCGCAGAAGGCGTTTAGGGATCTGTGGTTCACTTCAGTTACAAACCGAAGCTCTGGGTCTCAGTCATGTCCATGACAAACTTACATTTGAGGGAAATGTGCACAGGAATATGTTGTAACGTGACCACGAACTCAAATCTGACAGGGACTATTGTCTCGTCCCAGATATCAGACCAACACTGAATCAGTGTTGATGATCAACAATGAAATATGACATTGATGATGCACCCTGAAATAATAAAAGTTATTTCAATGATGAAAAATAGACCAAGGCAGACATAAAATCAATCGCTGTTTTATCACTGAACAAACATTGAAATAACATTAATTAAATCAATCCCCAGATAGTAGACCAACCTTAATCATTAATGTTATCTCAACATTGTTGCCATCTCTGTCTCTGCTAATAAAGACAGACTGTGTGTATCCTGAGGGAAATGTGCAGCAGTGGCAGTTGAAAGCAGGAAAGAGAGCAAATATGAAATACGTCCATCCATTTTCTGGAACCCTCTTCGGGGTCGTCGGGGCTGAATTAGCGACAGTTCGTCAGTTCTGTGAGAAAGAGACAAAACAAATAGAGCGGAAAAGGCTGGAACCACCTCAGCAGTGTTATAAAGACATGAAACACAATGCCTTATGTAATTCAACACAAGAATATAAAGCATATAAATGATATGTATAAGGAGCACAGTTTGATTTCACTGCATTTCAAAGGCACTGACATCCTGAGCGATCACTCAGATTCTCCTTTGTTGCCGGTCCTTAGCAGATATTTTCTGCGAATGAGAACAAATGGGTCACACTGAAAACTCCTCTTCAGTCTTGGAAGCTCATCAGCTGTTGTCTGATTACTGGGACAGCAGCCAAGTTTCTGCTCTTTCCATGTACCGAGGGAAATTCCAGATATCCTGTCCAAGACTTCCTCTGCAGACTGATTAGCAACTCGAAACACGAGAATATTTGCATCTGAACACATATAAAACCTAATAAAAAGCTAAATCGCGTGTCTCTCCTCTAATGCTCTCCCCATGGACAATCAAAGCCCACTCCATCTGTTCAGCATCTGTTCATAGGGAGTGAAACATCTCCACTGATAAAGAAAATATTCCAATGACCCTTTGAACTGAAGCTAATACATAGTTTGGTGAAGACAGTCATGCTCACCGGAGGATGAATTGTAATAAGTTTAGTAATCCTCTGATGTTTGTTGTGTCCAAATACCTGCAAAACTTTCCCGGCAGCCTCTGGTGGACTTTGTCTGTAGCGGCTATTTGAGGCGAGCTGCAGAACATTTGAAGTCCCCACGGTAAAATGTCTTCACAGCAGGAATAAACATGTTCACAGCCTGGTGCGCTGTCATTTGAAATGTGTTTTCGACACAGTACGAGCAGAAAAACCTGTAGCCACATACAAGCCCAGACTAGCCCAGTCATGGGATGATTCAAACAGGCAGTGTACAATAAGTTAAACCATGATTTGACAGAAGAATGGCAGGAAGTTAGGAGGGATGACATGCAGCAAGTTGCCACAAGTCAGGATTGAACCCTGGGCCGCTGCAACAAGGCCCTGACTGTTGAGGTGCAGCACTGTCGCCACACGGCTGACACGAGGTTTGAACCTCGGCCGGTTCTTTCTGTGTGGAGTTTGTATGTTCTCCTCCCACAGACCAAAGACCTTAACGAGTCAACTGGTGACTCTAAATTGACCATATGTGTGGAAGATGAATGCATGCATTGTTTGCCGTTGAATTAAACAGTATAGTACTTTGTTACATTCCTCACGTTCTGCAAAGCTGCTCAGAGTTTAGTCCCCAGAGCAGAGTCTGTCCTTACTGAAATGCTTTACTGAAGTCAAATATCACATTGTAGCTTCAGTCCGTGTTTTTTTTCTCCTGCAGGGAGCACATGGAGGGGTACCAGGACTCCTGTCCGAATGAGGTGGAAGGCTTCAGGAAGGAGGTGAAGTGGCTGATCGTGAGGCTCCTGCAGGACCTGGAAGACCAGTTCAAAGAAGATGTCAAGGTACAGCAACGGTGGATGAAAGGGGTTCCAGTTCCCTCACTCAGAAAGGAGACGTTTTCTTTTGTGGTTTCTAAAAGGGGAATTGAAATAGGGACGCTCCTTTCCTGAACATCTATGTTGGACGTTAGACAAGTGGAGTGATGATCTCTCAGTAAGATGTCCAACCCAAAAAAAAAACAGCATCATGTGATGGAAATGAGCGCTGGCACCGCCTGGCATCGCTGATCTGTGAATAAAGCACGAGCTCGCAGATTCGTCTGATTCGCCGGCTAGAAAGACTGGACCACGGCCGCGGTTAGATAAAACCAACGCCGACTACTTCCAGGAAAACAGGATGCACACAGCAGTTTCTGTTTATGTCCACTGATCCACTCTGACCTTATCTTCATTAGACTACTTCCACCTGTAAGTCTGAGCAGCGGCCGTCAAACTAACTCAAGTGGTCCAGATTTACAGTGATAGTTTCCTGCGCCAACAATAGAGACAACTAAATCCTACACACTGGACCTTTAATTTAATCCTGCTGCACGTATGAGAGTCACATAAAAGCACCGATGACCTCTCTCAAATCTATGGAGACTGAAACAGTAAGAGCGTCACATATTAAGTGTTTTCACTGCTGTTTTGCAGCCGTTTCTCCGGAGGATGATGACGAGGAAGTGGCTCACCAACGACGACGACTTTCAGATGCTTCACAATCGGACGAAGCAGCTTTCCCTGCACTGCTCCCAAATGAGGCCTCCACACGTCCAGGTGAGGAGGCGGCGGAGGAAACAGGCTGGAAAAATCCCATCAGTGGGAATTTCACATTTCAGTACTTTCACTTCATTACTGTGTTGACTTTACCAGCCACATCATAATTACAGGAAAGGCACCCACCTCCTAAATCATTATAGGTGGCACTTCCCAGCTTGTGCTGAAGGCTTACTGGCATTTGTCCCATCCTGATTAGACAAATCCCACACACTACACAAAAGCTTTGACAGACGGCTTAAACAAGTAATCTTTGGGTTGTGATTTTAGGGCTTAAATTGGTTTAATGAGGAGAAAAAAAATCTGAATTTCAGCTAAATGTATTTTAAGATTTAGGAGGTCAGGAGGTGCCGTCGATGATTTACTGAAAATTCCAGTAAATCATCGAAGGCTCCATTGTTTCAGCCGGATGCAGCAAATGCAGAAAGCAGCATGCTTGAATGAATAGGTGGAAGTTGAGGTGTTAACTTAGGTGACACAGTGGCTGCTGGTCACGTGACACAACGTCCATCCTGTTATTCAGTAACATCACTCACTCCGTGGATTTTAAGTATTTAGGCTCAACAGTCCAGAGCAATGGAGAGTGTGGAAAAGAGGTGAAGAAGCGTGCGCAGGCAGAAAAGTGTCAGGTGTGATGTGTGATAGAAGAGTTTCAGCTAAAATGAAAGGAAAGGTGAGAGCAGCGATGTTGTTCAGGTCTAGAGACACTGAGGAAAAGACAGGAGGCAGAGCTGGAGGTAGCAGAGATGAAGTTAGACACATGTTAGAGGTTTTAGAGATAAAGTCAGAGAGGCCAGACTGAGACGGACATGTCCAGAGGAGAGATAGTGAATATATTGGTAGAAGGATGCTGAGTTTTGAAGAGGAAGACCAAAGAGGAGGTTTATGGATGCAGCGAAAGGACATGAAGGTAGCTGGTGTGAGAGAAGAGGATGCAGAAGACAGGGTTAGATGGAGGCAACTGATTCACTGTGGCGACCCCTGAAGGGAAAAGCCCAAAGGAGAAGAAGAAGACTCACTCTGTGTGTGTGTGTGTGTGTGTGTGTGTGTGTGTGTGTGTGTGTGTGTGTGTGTGTGTGTGTGCGTGTGTGTGTGTGTGTGTGTTTCACGGCAACAGGAGCTTGCAAGCAAACTGCACTACCACGTGGTGAGGGAATACGTCGGGCAGCTGATGAAGAATAACTACTCGTGCAAAAACCGGAAACACGAGATGGCAGCTGCAAAGATCCGCAAACAGTGGAATCAGCTCAGAGATTTGTTTGAAGACATGGTAATAAAGACTTCATTCCCCCAACGACAACAGCAGACAGCAGGTTTTGTGTTAGCCTGCAAGAAAAACGATAATTTCTATCACATAAAATGAACCTGAAGAGGCTCAATGGATGCTTTAATGCTGCGTACAATAACACAATGAAGTTTCAAGACTTCTTTAACTTGATAAGCTTATAAAATAAAATACAGTGTTAGAAATTAAAGCAGTGTTTCTCAACCCTTTTTGTCCCCCCTGAAGATAATCAGTATCTAGTTGATCTTTCACATATATATGACTTCATTCTCATAATTTTGTCAGAAATCTCCATTCATTCACTTAAATACACACGTTTTATTCATTTCTATTTAAAGGCTGCAGGTTTGTTCTTGTATCATTCATGATCTGACTTATAGAACGTTTTATTCCTAAAAATATTCCACAAAGAAAGCAAAGAAGAAGTGAAATTGTCCCGTGTTTCTGCTCCTCCACCTCTCCCTCCAGCCTCTCTTACACAATTTGTTGAGAAACAGTGTTTTAGTCATTTAATAAAGTCATGGTCACAGGATGATATTTGGTTTCTCCTCCTGTCGTTGAAGTCGACTCACGAGTGGCTTCACCCTGTGGGAGACGACCTGAGTGACATCATCACACAGAAAAACAAGGCGGACATAAAGAACCACCTGCAGCCCATCGTGGAGCATTACCCAGACTTCAGGTGAGCGCCTCGCCCATCCAAAACGTTTTATATGATTGAACCTGTTTTAACAGAAGCAGCAACTCTTCTTAAAGAAATCCAAGAAAAGTGCATTAATCTTTCCACTGGCACTCAAGTCCTGGAAACAGACGGCAAGTTTCTGCCAGATCGATCGGTATTTGACGTGAGCTGGAGGTCACGAATGTTTGATTGACGATCAGATGGATTTCTGATGTTTTTTGTTGGCTGTCAGCACATCTGATTTTGATATGACTGGAGAAATATTTAACATGTTGTGCCTGAAGCTGTAGCTCCATCGGTGGCTCCATAGTTTCATTCTTCTGCTTACGTCCTGTCCATGACAGAGATTCAACAAGTAATCCTGCCTTTCTCTCTTCAACATTGTTAATAATGAAACCATCCTGTTGAAATTAACTTTATTAGAATTGGGCATCAACCAGGGCTTCTGTAAATATCAACTATTAACCAGAAGCAAATACATGGAGTAAAAAGTAACTTTTCACTCTGGGATTTAGTGGATTTGAAGTATAGAGGGGCACAAAACGGAAATACTCAAGTAAAGTATCTCAAGCACGACTTACTTTACTACTACTAATACTTTACTTGAGTATGACCACAGCCTGGGGAGCATGTTGAGTCAGTTAAGGCCTGATTTTTCTGAACAGTCTTTGATAGTGGACGAGAAACAAAGTCTTCCCAACTGAGTGACTCCAAATCAACTAATCCTTAACTACTGAAAATAAGTCAAAGAAAGCCAGTAAGCTTCTTGACAGGAACAACCTTATTTCATGGACAACTCCAGTACCACTCAGGTCATGTTTCCTCCATCAGAGTCTCATTGAGAAACTCTGAACAGTCTTCAACAGTGGAGAAGAAACAAAGTCTTCCCACCAGTTTCCTGCTCTGAAGGAAACATCTGAACTCTTCATCGTGGGCAGCGAGACCAAACTCTTTAGAAACACATTTCTCAAGTCAACAACTAAAGAAATGATCCCTGAAAGTATAGTCTTGGTTTGTTTGGGATGTTTCTCACAGTCTTCTGTCTGGACACGAGAACTTTAATCATGGTGACCTCCTGAGGATCAGAGTCACTCCTCCTACGATCAGTGCATAATCACAGACATCAACACTCTCATATGTTGTGTCTGACAGTCTACTTTCTGTTTTATCAAGTGTCTCTCACTGAGAAAAGTTTCTAAAAGTTTCATCTTTATGGAACTTAAGGACATTTTCCAGGAAAGTTTTTTGTGCGTTATGAGACATCTGTTTGTGCACTTTCATAAAAGTGAAACAAAATCCAAGTTGTGTATAAGTGGCTGTCTACACGTGCTCAGTTGTATGACGTGGTCACAACAAGGCTCGTTGCAGATCACAGGGTAGGAATGTGCATCAGGGAACATGAAAGCAGGAAATCTGAAGGACAATACAAGCTGAAGTGTGTGAATTATCAATGTGTTCACAATAATTAAGATTTTGTGGGTTTTTATCACTTTTTTCCATCACAGCTCACTGACTAAAATGTACTTAAGGTAGCACTACCTCTAGGTTCAACACATTCACTCCACTACAAAACTATCTGCTCACAATAAGTCAATTGTAGGAGGAATATCCAGCTGATCCTCAGGAGGTCACCATGATTAAAGTTCTCGTCTCCAGACAGAAGACTCTGAGAAACATCCCAAACAAACCAAGACTATACTTTCAGGGATCATTTCTTTAGTTGTTGACTTGAGAAATGTGTTTCTAAAGAGTTTGGTCTCGCTGCCCACGATGAAGAGTTCAGATGTTTCCTTCAGAGCAGGAAACTGGTGGGAAGACTTTGTTTCTTCTCCACTGTTGAAGACTGTTCAGAGTTTCTCAATGAGACTCTGATGGAGGAAACATGATCTGAGTGGTGTTTCATGCTCAAAGATAAATTGGGTTTGGTGTGTTTTTCGAGTGAATTAATGAACATCACTGTTAATAAACTGTGTTTACAGACAGTGATACATCAACTTAGTGAGTGTTACTTTTAGGACCAGTTTCTTTGTAAGACAAAGTCCTTCAGAGAATCAGAGTTAAGATATCAGTCTGTTTGTTAAAGGGTGTAACTTCAAGTTTGGGAAATGATCAGCTCGTCATCAAGCT